>NC_133656.1:138905737-139094526 GCF_009905375.1 Apium graveolens | reverse complement strand
CTCGGACGATGGACTAAAAATCCAAGATAGAATGAGATACATCTCTAAAAGATCAAACCATCTCATCAAGATTGAGGTAAATAAACTTCAAGAAAATATACTCAATCTTGAAACGGAGAATATATCATTAATTCTTAAAGACGAAGAGATGGAACGTGAGAAAATACAATTGAATGATAATATTTGTAAACTTCACGTTGATCTATTGAACTTAAAGATTCTGAATGAATCAAATGTTCGAGATAAAGAAACATCTTATAAAGACAATCTTGATAAAGAAAATGAGCTTTTAAAAACCAATGAGCTTAAAGATGAAGCTCTAAGGTTAAACGAGGAAAATTATAAACTCATAGCTCAAGTTAAGGATCAAGAAATATCCTTAACAACAAAATTGATGACTTAAAGAGAGAAAATAAAAATCTTGAAGAAGTCATTCAAAGATTTACAAAAGGCAATAAGATGTTGGATCAAATGGTGCATACAAAAGCCTCATATAAGCATGAAGGTTTGGGATATAATAAGAATTCTCCTCCTAAAGGAAATACTCGGAGATTTGTATCACCAATAAAGACTTCACCCGAATCACCATCTTATAAATGTTCTTATTGCAATAAAATGGGACATACCATTCAATATTACAAATTCAAGAATGATGAAATTAAGGGGAAGCATGTGTGGATTCGCAAGGAATCATACAAGAAAGATGATAAACATGTACCTCACAAAAATATGGAATATAAGAATCCAGGGCAACAATGGTCTCATCAACCTACTATGTTTCAAAATAGAAACACACAATATCATGTAAATAGTAATGCATTTAGAAGGCAACAACCTTTTAGTATAAATGCTTTGCTACTTACCATGCTAAATAGATATATATGTTTATCATGCTCCATCAAGATTTCATGATAGCTCTAGGTATTATCAACCTCAAACTAGGTCGTAGGCATCTAGAAATATTTATATCACTAATGATAATTATACAATGCCTAGATTCTTTCATAAATCAAATGTTATATATGATGTACTAACTCCAGGACCCTCAAACAAAGGGGTACTTATAAATTTAACTAATCATGGTTGTAGGTTTGTCTTGCCGTGAAACAAACATATGGTACCTTGATAGTGGATGTTCAAGACATATGACAGGTAATAAGTCACTCTTGAACAACATTAAAAAGGTTACCGCGGGGAGCGTAACATTTGGTGATAATAGTAGAGGAAACAGTGTCGGCATCGGAGATATCGGAAATGGGAAAGTTAAAATTTCCGACGTTCAATTGGTCACCGGATTAAAGTACAATCTTCTCTCCATTAGTCAATTATGCGACAATGATTACAAGGAGAAGACGGAGAAAGATAAATATGATGAAACGGATGGATAAAATAGGCTTCATGCGGCTTGGAGCTCGCAAAACTCGGAGGTTGACTCAGTCCGCGACTGAGTCAACCAGGTAAGATCTGTCCACTTGGCTAAGTGACAGACACAGGTGAGAAATTGACCCTAATTTTGTATTTTGTATTGGTACTGATAAACCCTAAATGTTACACTGAGTTTCCTATGAACTTCTCTGTTTGAATTAAAGTCTGAAGTTGTGTGTACCCTATTTGGAGTTTAATCTATTTTGTTTAATCAAGAATAATCGAGTTATGAAAATTAATTGGTTTGAGCTATTGGTGAATTAGAGTACTCGATCAAAGTAAATTTGTTTTGTGACTATGATTTAGAATTATCTGTTGGATATAAAGTTCAGTCGAGAAGTTTTGTTGATTGATTTAGATTGTATCTCTGTGATTGCTTAAAGTAATAATTCGTGTATGATGATTACTTAGTTAATCTAGAATAATTACTCTCAGCACTTGAAGATTAATTTAAATTTTGAATATGATCATTGATTGTATGTTATGAGCTTGATAAGTTAATCTGTTAAAAACCTAAATTACTTAAGTATAAGTTAAAATCTGTTAGTACTCATAAAATCAACTGAATATGCTTGGTTGTATTTAAAATCTGCGATTGGAGTGAAGTATTGAGGTCTCTGTGAAATTGTTTGTTTAAATTAAAGTCACTGTGAGATTGCTGGTTTAATTTATGGATTTAAAAAAAAGGAAATTTGGTATGAGCTTTACTGATAACAGCTTATTGTTAATGAGCTAAATAACCTTAGTCCAAAAGATTCAGTGTCCTGGTTAATTTAATTTTAAGTCCCTTGATGACTCTATGTACTTCATGAATCCTTGTTTTTTAATGATGAAATTACCTAGGTGTGTTAAAGAATGCTATTGGATTGATATTTTAACACACCTATATGTATTTGTGATCTGATTATCTGGTTAAGCTTTGCAAAATAATAATCATATGTACTTGTGCTCCGATTACCTGATTAATCTTTGTAGAACAATAATTATATGTGTTTGTGATCTGTGTGTTATTAAAAGTATATTACTTGATTTATTGATACAGCTAATGTGCATCATTTTTCTATAGTACTTCAACTGTGATCTGTCTTGGTTGATTTATCACATGTTTGTCTTAACAGTTCAAAACTAGTACCTTCTTTTAAAAACAAATGGATATTCTTGTTATCATTCTCTGTCAAGTATAATATGCATAATCAAGATTACATTTGAACCTGGTCTGTCAATTCTTAAATGATAAAATTTGTGTGAACTGAACTCTGTATATGCTACCACTTGATTTTCTTGTTTATTTGTTTGAACTGAACTATTTACATGTTAACTGTGATTGTCTTTGATAATCTCTTGACTGTTTGGCATGAGTCTATTCAAAATCTACCTAATTAATCTAAGATTACTGAGATATTAATAAAGTAATAAGTCTGTATAAGTGTGTGCCATAATTTGTGTTAATAACAGCTCTTCTTATATTCAAATTTGTTAACATGTGTGCAAGTTGTCATGATTGATGTCTTAAGCTGAATACATTATATATGGATAAGAAATGTCTTGTTAATTCCAATCTCTACTTGTCTATTTGAAAGGTGTACTGAGTTTGTGCATCATGCTTATATAATCTGTGAACTTGAGTGCAACACTGTTTACTATTCTATGCATTTCTTTTGCTTGTGCAGTCATAAGAACTCAGATAAGGTATAATCAAGACTGGTTTGTGTAATCTCAGATTAACAAAAATAAAATAATACACTCACACACCAGCCCTCACAGTAAGACCTGGCAGGGAAGCCTTGAGCATCCCTGTATCTGGATCACTGTTGTGATTAATGGCCACTTAGAAATCTTAGGTGGCATTTTATTTTAACTTACTGCATTTAAAGTGTTATATCTGAAATAAATGATCTGAGTGATGTATTGCCTTGAATGCTATTTGAATTAAAAGAAAACTGATTATGCATGCCTTGTTCTGTGTTTAACGTGCATGACATTCTCTTGGTTGCATCTTATTAATAACATAGTGTCTTAAGAAATAAATGTTACATTCTTTATTTACACTCAAATTTTTCAGAATATTAATTTCAGTTCAAAAAGTGACAATATGTCTGCATTAATCTTTTCTCAAAACTGAACATTCTTAAATGCTTTGTTTGTCACTTGCCAAAGTCTATGTGGTAGAGTGAGCTACTTTTCACTTTTATGTCACACATTCTCCCAAATCTGTGTACTTTTTGTACTTCTAACAGTACTAAAACAGTATTTTCTAGTACTAATTGCATATATCAGCTCTCAAACTTCATACCTTAGCTGCATTATACAGATATCTAGGATCTGGAATTATGTGAACCATGCCTCTGCACATCAACTCTTGGCCAACTGCATTTAATGAAAATCATTGTTCATGAACAATAAAAATTATTTTCCAGAAAATTATTTTTCTAACTAATATTGAATTATGTGCTATGTGCATGCATATCTACTTATTTACACTTGTTGCATTCACACACAAACACAGTTTATTTGCATTACTCCACTTCACTTGCAACATGAACCCAAATGCCAATCCCTATTACCCCAAGCCCAGACACTGATTGAAAATCCATATCTTCTTGAAGATATGGAGAAAAATCAGTTTTACCATCACAAAATATCAGCCTTCAAAATTGTTCAATCTTCACATCCTAAACACTATCACAAAAGACATTTTCCACCTAGACAACTCAGAAAGGGATACAAAAATCACACAATTCCTTTCTACCAAAGCAGAAAATTTCAGAACCCTTATTCCCCTAACCCTTGACCAACTAAGCCTTTCCAACGAAAAGTCTATACCAGGAAAGCAAATCTTATCCAAGAACCAAACCCTAGCCCAAACATGAACAAACCAAAACCTCCACCACCAAAACTATTTAACCCATCAAACTCCAAAAAGTTTCTTGAACTCATAAAAAATGTCCAACCTGGCACTTGTGTGGATGTTAAAGGTGAAGTGGAGTTCATCATTAGAAGAGCTAAATTGGATGGTTTAATGTACAATCTAGGAAAATAGTATTTCACTCATCTCATGGGGGAATTTTATTGCAACATGAACATAATTAAAGAGGTAGAAGGCATCTTGCATTTTACTACTATAGTGAATAGGAAAGTTATATGTGTAGATAACAAGAGCATCAATAGAGCACTGAATTTACCTCTTCATCTGTGTGAGTTGCCATGTGAGGACATATTTTCTCTGTTTGTGTTTAATAAGTCTGAATTTGAACTTATGGTAGGAATGTTTTGTAAGTCTGATGTGCCTGATGGTCTCTGTGATGTCAACTGTGGTATTCACTTTAAACATTTTACTAGCACTTTCCAACACCTTGCTCTCGTTATTAGGTCTAATGTTATGCCTAAACCTAAGCAGAGCAAGTATTTTGACTTCTTTGATATGAAAATCACGCATCTTCTTGCTAATAACAAAATCAATTTCAGTATCTCCTATATCATTCTCTTGAACATGATAAATGCTCAACTTGTGATTATATGCCATATGGTATGTTAATTACTTTCTCTCTTTGCAATCTGCAACATTCCAATGCCTGAAATCTTTGCAAATCTGGCTGATTCCCAAATCACCAATGACCATTTTAGGCCACAAGTGCCCCTGATGCACTGTGAACCTCAAGAAGTCACTCCTGTTGTCATTCTTCAGTTCATCAGAGAAGAAGATGTCTTTCTCTCTAAATTTGAGTCTGTCAAGGCCATGTTTAATAAACTAAAAATGGAACTTAAGAGTAGTAAAAACTGAAAATGATGAGGTTAAGGAAAAGGTAGGAGAACTAGAGGGTATCACTACATCTTGTAAATATAGGATTGCATATTTAGAAACCTAGCTGCATCTACACTAGGTACAAATTGCATGTCTGGCCAAGAAATTGTCAATTCATATCAAGTCCCTTTAAGTGAGGACACTGCAATGATTCATGAGTTAGAAGAAGTAGGTGTGGGAGCTAGAGGTCACTTGATTGATAATCTGCCTGATTTAATCCATGTTTGTGATGATGATGGTAATGTTATGGATGATCTGTGTTGATGTTATTGCTACTGGAGTGATTATGCACCTTGTTGTGTTGATGCTTCTGCACCCCTTTTGCTGATCTATGACTGTATCTGTTGTATTTCTGTTGGTGTAATTTGAATTGAACTTTTGGATTTCTGATTTGATGATTGTAACCTTAACTTTGTTTTTAATTTGGTGTGAACTTAATGGAGTGTATGCACTTCTAATGCTTTTGTATTCATTAAGACAGGTGCAAAACTTTGTTTTATTTAATCAGTGAACCACACTGATTGATATGAACACTTTTGTTCAATGTAATATAATCTGCATTCTGTACATCTTGTGTGCATACTCTATCATACTTGTACTACAATTTTTGCTCTTAAATTCACTAACCAATCTATGCAGGAACAAAGTCAAATCTGACTTTAAAATTCTCTATTTCTTGGTAGTAAAATATGAATTTGTGTTTACTTTTGGTGATGCATTATGGCTTAGTGTCATGTTCTATGATGTTCCCCAATCAGCTCTTGCAGGAACAAGAGGTGTACCTAAAAATTTATAAAATGATCTGTAGCTTGATTCCATTGCTTTGTTTTTTAAGTTATATCCTTGTTTTGGAAATACACATCACAACCAAGTATATGTCAATAACTAATCTGTGAAGTTGATCATTTCTAAAAAACTATTTTTAGACTACTCTGTCATCTAAATCTTATCTATCAAATTGACTGTCAAATTAACATTTTATAAATGCTTGCCCCTGTCTTTTTCAGATCTGTTTGGAGTTTAGAATTTGGTAACTGTAGTATTTATATATTATCTAAATAAGATGCAGGCCAAACACACGCCATGCACAGCACAAAACTGATCAAGCTTAGCTTATGGAAATTATGTCAAAATCATCAAGTCTCACCTCTGCTAAGGCTATGATAGGTATACATTCTAAACCTTATGATAATTCTACTTCTATACACACACATCAGATTGTTGTATTAAGGTTCCAGTATCAAACCAATCCAACTTGAACCTTTGTGGTACTTGAATGAGTAAAAGATATTGAGTATCATTATTGTGGATTTAGATATATTGTATTTGTGATAGGTTGTTTATAAATGTGGAGTTCTTAGAATGTATTAGCTTTCCAAATGTATAATCTGATACTTCGCTCTAGAATAAAATAGAGTGTATTAGTGTTAGATGTTCTAACATGACAATAGCCAACAAAGTCGAATTGATAAAATAGTATGTATTAGATCTCAAACTTTGTAACATGAACATAGATTGTATTAGTGACAGTTTTTGTAACTTGTGATTGAAAAATTATGTATTCTAGATTATAAAACACTAAGGCCTTGTTCTTATGAATCATGTTAATTTCCAGACTGAAGAGAATAAAATTGGCTTTTTACACATCTTTCTCAGTTGTATGAATATAAGAAATCTGTACAAACTGTATTGTACATGCTAAAAATAAAATGACTGTCATTGATATAAGTATAGTTCAAATAGACGGCTAAATCACACTATCATGCAAGTCTACTTATAAAAACTGTTTTTGACTACAATCTTCTGGTAATTCCAATAAAATTGAAAAGGGACTCACTACTAATAGATTAATCAGAATTGGATCTTACAAAGTACAACCCTATCTATTTTAGAATCAAAACCATCGCATGCATCAACATTTCTTCTTTTGATTTGCAAACTGCATGGACATTATCTTAAAAGTATTGCATTAACTGTTTTCTTTCAATACATGCAAAAATAGATCAAAAATACCATGCATATAATTTTGAATTAATTCCTACATGCTCAAAATACATGTACTTGACTAGATCTATAATCAAATGCCATGTTTTCTAAGGTTAATGTTTTTTGAATAAAACTCTATATACTCTTTTTGGCATGTACCAAACAAAAGGGGAGAGGAAATTGGACCTTAATGTTCAATATGTTCAATATTTTCTCAAAATACATGTACTTGACTAGATCTATGATCAAATGCCATATTTTCTAAGTTTAATGTTTTTTAGATAAAACTTTATATACTCTTTTTGGCATGTTACCAAACAAAAGGGGAAGAGAAATTGGACCCTTAATTTTCAACATGTTCAATATTTTCAAAATTTTGAATATTGATATCTTTTTATACAAGGATCTATATTTGTGCTTCTATTTTTATGATATATCTAATAAAGTATTTTGCAGGATTTTTAAGAAAGGAGCTTTAAGTATTTTATGTGAAAATACCTTTAAAAATTCATGCATACACCAAGGGGAAGCACACACTGATAATTTTATGTTTGTTTGACAAATACCAAAAAGGGGAAGATTGAAAGCATATCTTCGATATATTATTTATTCTGGTATTTGTACGATTAAACATAAAATTAAGAATACATAGATCCTCTCCATTAGGACATGAATTTAATTGATCCAAATCAAAGTCAAAAGTTAAACTAGAAAAATCATGTCTTTTAAACAGATAAAAGAGATATTTCATTCTTGCAAAATATCAAAAACTATATCTTTATGGAATATATCTCTAAGGCAATATGATCAAAGAAGAAACATCAAGATATGATATTTCTTAAGATTTGTGTTTGCAACAGGAATATGGCAACAAGCTCGAATAAGGAATATATCAGAAATATTCTTTAGAGGTCTCGGTGCTATATCAAAATATTTAAATCTTCACTTCAAAATATATATCTACATATATTAAAAGAGTTTTTTTTAAAGATTATTAATATCCAGTTCTGCAACTCATTTATGTATACTTACAGTAAATTTTCTCTTGTTTCGTAAAATCAGCATTTTCTCGGAGAAAAATTATTCAAAAATACTCAAACACATTTCCCATCATCTAATATATTTAATATATTAGGAAATTTATTTTAAGTATTTACTCAAGTCAAAACTTTGGTCAAAAAATCCATCTCCTTTATTTCAAGACCAATGATATTTTCACTCGGAAGAAAGGCTGACAGAACAGTTTTATTTTTAGATAAAATACTTACACATGCTAGAATGACTTGAAATTAAGTAAGTATGGTAAAAATTTCGTAGCATTCAAAGAATTTTTATCCGGGCACAAAAATTGAGGCAGTTGGTCCCACAGTTGACCACGTTTGACCTAGTTACCATTGACTAAAGTTGACCAAAACTTGCAGGATATCATTTTATATTATTTAAGTATTTATCATATTTTTTATGGTATTTATTTAGGAGTTTTTAAGGTGGTCATAATTAATGGTGTTTAATCCTTAATTAAGTGATTAAACAATGATTAAAAGAAAAAAGAAAATATATATTTATTTAAATATATCAGCTGAGATTTTGAACCCATAAAGTTGTTTATCTTATATGGCTATGTCAAAGAAACACAACCTACTTGCCAAATCATCAATCCATGTGACATACACCATCCACCATCCATTTTCCTCAAATCTCTACCATTCAATCCACCCAACTCCTCCTAAAAATAAACCCCCACCCCAACCCATTTTCTTCAATCTAAAGAACCACAAAGTTGCTGGGATTTTTTCAAGAAGTACTTCTCTTCATCTCTTTCAAATTCTATACACACACTTCTTCTCAAAAACATTCTCTCTCTTCTATATACTTAGATATATACAAGGTTTTTGAAACCCAAGCTTAGCTTCACCCAACCAAGCTTTATCCCACCAAGTGAGCTCATCCACTACCACTTTCAGGCCTCTCGAAGGACTGCCCAAGTTTGACCAAAGTGCCAAAATCCGGCCGAACCTCCGGCGAATTTTTCCGGCAAATTTTTCCGACTGTTCTTCAAAAGTGGTAACTTTTAGCTTCTTATTTCAGTTTCTTTTTTTTTAGCTTTGTACTTAATTTCTCTACTTCATCTTAAGCTCTAATACAAGATCTCTTATAAATAAAGTTCTCAAGGGTAAAGAGAACTAAGATTCAAACTCGGAATTCGAATAAGTACTTGATCTTCAAAAATCATTGCATCAAGAAGATCTATAAAGATAAGTACTTAATCTCCAAGAGTGAGATTTAAATTTGACACAACTTCACGAGTTAGCCAATTACTTTCACGCTCTTTAATTGGATCTTGGCTAACAAATATTCGTGCACATAAATAATTACGAAGCAAAGTTTAATCCCTTCTAACATCTTTAGTGTTCCGGGGGATATAACTCGATCTATAAATTCTTCGTAATTTGTCAAATATCAAAACGGATTAAGTTCACGAGTTAGCCAATTATTTTCACACTCTTTAATTGGATCTTGGCTAACAAATATTGTGCCCATAAAATATTACGAAGCATAGTTTAATCCCTTCTAACATCTTTAGTATTCCGGGGAATTATAACTCGATCTATAAACACTTCGTAATCATCCGTTATTTAAAGATGAACCAAATCCATGAGTTAGCCAATTAATTTCACGCTCTTTAATTGGATCTTGGCTAACACATATCGTGTATATAAACAATAACGAGACATATCGTATAAGCCCCTTCGAACATCTTTCAGTGTTTCGTGGGGTTCTTATTCGATATATATAAACTACTCATAATTATTCATCTAACTTTGAAAGCACGATCTTACGCCAATTACTTGCACTTCTCTTATTTGGATCTTGGCTAAGAATCATAAAACTTATACAAGTGCTTAAAATTAAAAGTATACTTTGACCACATAAGTGTCAAAACATTAGTATACTAAAATCCTTAAGCCTATGAGCGTAAAGGATAAGTTACAATTCCGAGATTGTAAGTAAAGTATTCTTTGATTTATAGATACGTAATCGAAAGAAGAAGAATACTAAATAAGTCATAAGCTATAAGTGCTTTATATAAAAGATTGTTACGTCACACACACACTGTAGAGGGGGTGAATACAGTGTAAAGTACAATCAAATCGAACTTTAATAACTCAAGTAACAGAAAACAAACTTTATTGAAACAATAAACTCTGTTACAGTATGGAACTGTTACCTCTCAGTGATGAACAAATATCACGAGAGCTGTTAGGGTTACAATGAATAATCTTCTAGAATATGATAACACTTTTAGTGTAAACCCTATGTCTGTGTTTATATACTACACAGTTACAAGATAATCGTTAATTGATATGGAATATAATTCTGCTTCCTAAATATATCAATCAGATATCTTTTCTTCCAAGTATTCTATTCTTCATAGAATTCCTTCTTCATGCATATCTCTTCTTATGTTTGTCTCGATCTCCTTTCATTTAATCAGCTGATGTCCTTATATGATCGTCCTTCAGTACTTAAGTTCTGATATCCATTATCTAATAATTATCTCCTGATAATATAAGTACTGATATCCTTAAGTCCTGACTTCCAGTAAGTACTGATTTATCCTATTAAGTAAAAACTGAAAACTAAACATAAATCATATTAGCCATGACATTATCAAATATATCTAACAATCTCCCCCAACTTGTAAATTAGCATAATATACAAGTTTAACAAATATTTGATGATGTCAAAAACATTAAGTACAAATGCATGAGAATTAGACTAGATAACTACAACTTACAGTCCTTAAAGCTTTACCAATCTTTAATTTCTGATAACAACTTCAGTCTGTACAAATATCAGAATTTAAGCAGTTGTAGATCTTGACTTGGCTTCATCTTCTGATCTCTCTGATGTCAGGAGTTGTTCTGAGATATTTCTTCAGCAAACATTTCTCAGCATATCTAAGTTCATCAATCATCCTCCTTTTAGCATCTTTAAGCTTTGCAGTATCTTCACCAATTTGAAAGATTGCAGCCCTGAGATCATTAATCTTAGCTTTTCTTATATCCTGATCCAGTCTGATCAAATATGCCTTATCAGACTCAAGATTGAATTCTACAGCCCTGTAACCCAGAAAGGTAGTTATAATCTTAGCAGTGTTGGGCTTCATTTTAACTATATCACCCTTGTGATCTCTGTACTTTGGAAGATATGTGATGTCAGACTTAACAGAATAAAGCCTTTTCTATCTCTGAATCTGATCCTTCAAATAGTTTGCAGCACTTTCTGTTAATCTGTCATTCACTTGAAGTAAGAATAGTACATGCTCCAGTTCTTCAAAATACTTCAATGGAATGGCATTTTGCCTTATATGATAAACCCTACCATATGTCATGAAGTACAACAAGATGTGTCCTTTCAAGTAGGTATGGTAAACCATTTGTACAGATTCCAGTTGATTTCAATCTCTCAGGAGTTGCTCCAATACCTGGTTCATTCAAGGAAGTTGGATCATTGGTAGTGTTTTGTATTCTTCTTCATCAGCACTTCCCAATCCAGTTTTATCTCTTGCTTCCTTTCCAGTAACTACTCTTGCTTCAAAACCACTTGCAGCAGTCTTCAAAGGTTGAGTCTGTTTTTCTTTAGTGAATCCTGGTAGGAGTGTCTTTGATTTATCTTCTGATATCAAGTTAACTTGAGCTATGTCGGAGGTTACTTGCTTCTTCGAAATATCAGAACTTACTGTCTCTTGACTCTGAACAACTTGAGCCATGACAGAGGTTGTCTTAAAAAACTTTTCTTGAAGTCAGAGCAAGATCATCCTTTTCATCAGTGATTTCTTCATTCTCAGGAGGCACATAAACCTTGATAGGTTCACCAACTTTTTCTTTACCCTTGGATCTATCTGCGGTTGTGATTTAGCCAATGTTGCTTCAGTATTTGTCCTTTCTTTTATCACAATGCCTTTGAGTTTTGGAAGTGTCTTTTTACTAGAAGCTTCAGATTTAGATGTGACTTTTCTGATTTAAGTTTGGCTTCTTCTTCCATTAAACTCTCCAAGTCCATTCCTGGATTTCCTGAAGAAATAACTGTCTTGACATTTCTTCATCAAGATCAAAAAGTTCATCAGAACTTATCCTTTTACCAGTAGCAGAACTAATTCTTTTTCCAGTATCAGAACTTGTCATGTGACTTGTGATTTCAGCTTTTCTTGATGAGAAACCTCTACCTTGACTATGACCTCTACCCATTCCAGAGTTTCCTTGGTCATCCTTTTCATCATCCTTCCCCTTCAGTGTCTTATCAGTTTTGCATTTGGACTTAATTACTTTCTCCCCCTTTTTGGCATCAGCAGGTAAGAGAAGAGAGACAAGCAATTCCACTGAGGCTTGGATTTCATTAAGTTGAGATTGCTGAGAAGCTTGATTTTTCAGAATATCATCAATTTGAGCTTGTTGTTTCTCTTGAGTCTTCTCAATATAAGCAACTCTGTCAAAGGTAGGTTGGAAGAATTTTTTCTTGTCAATTTTCTGAACTTGTTCTTGCTTAATGAATTCTTCCTGAATCTTATGTAACTCTGCATGAGTAGTTGAATGAAGACCTTGTAAATGTTTAGTACTCAATGCAGTGACTCTAAGCTATATTTTGAAATCATCAGTAATTAACATCTCATCAGCTTTAGTCAAGTGCTCAGCAAGATGCTTTGCATTTAGAACACAGGAAACTGAGTTCCATTCCTTAGTCCACTCCTGTCCTGCAGGAGTTTCACTCAAAGGCACAGGTGCTTCTTGTGGCGCCCTCCAAACCCGGGTCAGAAGTTTGGGGTCCACACACATACCTTATTTATAACCTGCTTATAACAATAATAAAGATAATAAGAATAATATATGCAGTGACCCTACTTACCAACCACCACGGACCGTAACAGGTTAAAGTATGCACACAAGCCAAACACACTAATATATTACAAACCGTTCAAATCCCAATCATTCAAACTCAAACTGAGTATTAAACTTTATTACAACTTTTACAAACTTAAATTATCCCAAAAGAAGCCTACTAGCTCAGCTTTCTCAACCTGAACCCCTAGCTCTCGCGCTGGACTGGGGATCCTCTTTACCAACTGGTTCCTTTTTAACTGAAAAGAATATAAACAACATTGCACAAATGAGCTAACTAGCTCAGCAAGTCACAATGATAAAACTGAGAATAATGATCATCAAGTGAACATGATGATGATATCAAGTGAACAATGGATTATGATTTAGAATTGGATATTATACTTTTAATTTAAAAACCAAGGTTAGGCTGCTGATCAGTCACGCACTAACCCCGAGAAAGGCACACAGCATTGCTCAAACTACTGGATCCAAGGCACACATTGGCCTAACTTGACCATTATATGGTCTGACCACGAATCTGGTCCACAATTTTATAAAAATAGTCCAATTCTAACATAATAATAGAATATGCAATAATAAACAATAACCAGAATCAATAACAACAATAAGTGTTTACCAATGAAAGGGTTTCAATCCTTGTAAGGATCAATAAGTCAATTTAAAAGCTTGGATGCTGGGTAATGAAGAATTGGATAACAGAGGAATCAACATTTCAGGGTTTCAAAGATTTGGGCTTTCAAAACATAGGATGCAATGATTGAGTATACAAGTAATTCAGTTCAGTGTTTGGGATTTTGTTTGCATGTATTTGTAGAGTAGTATCGTATGCTTGAGATTCGTGTTTGGGTACAGAACAATCAATGGTCTAGAAAGAATAAGGTTCATGGCTCAAGAACAATAACTGGAATCAGGGTTAGGGTTTCAGTGCTTCAAAGTACTTGCAATATCAACAAGACTATCAAGTACTACAATATCTCGAGAAAGTTCAGAACACTTGCCTGATATTAGCTTACTACACTACACTCGCTTCCAATTACAACCGTCTTACTCCTCAATTATCTGTTTCCCTTTTCTACGCCTTGCCTCTTCTGCTCACATATCATAAGCATCTATCAATAATCGACTCATAGAATTCTATTCAACACATACTTCTATCTACCCTTCGCTTTACCCAAATCTGATTAACAGATTGAAAGTTACGCAATAATCAGTAAACATCGAATATATAAACCGACAGTCAACCAACATATCACATATAACACATAATACGTCACATAATCAATGACATATCATTTATAAAGACATTTCGGGTCATAAATAGGCTTTCTGGTATTTAAAATGATTTTTAAAATATTTTTTGGAATTAAAACGGGTCATTGGATCAATTTCGGGTTAATAAACAGGGTTCGGTTGGCCAATTCTGGCTCCGAAATAATTTTAGAATAATTATCGAGCCTTGGAAATAATTTAAAATAATATTTTAAAGCTCGAAACTATTTTTCAGAATTTTTAAATCATTTTTAAATAATTAAATCTAATTAAATAATTAATTAAAATCAATTAATAATTAATTAAATCAATTAATCAATTAATTTTTGAATTAATTGACCAATTATCAATTAAAAATTAACTAAAATTAATTAACTAATTAATTCAGATTTATTTATGAATTAAAAATAATTTTCGAAATTAAAATAATAATTTTTAGAATTTTCAGAAATTAAAAATGAATTTTTATAATAAAAATAAATAGGAAATATGATTTTTAAACATTTTATAAACAGGAATCCTAAATTTGCAAAGTCTGGAAGTTTCAGGGACCTAACTGTATCGTCCCCAAAAGTTCAGGGACCAAACTGCAAATATTACAGTCCAGTCGCCGGAAAACGTCGGGGTGGCCGGAGAACACGTTCCCGGCGTCCTCACCCCACCAACACCTCCAGATCACATCTATACTTTACCAGGATCACAATCAAGCTAACAAATCGTTCTAATCATCTCTGAGTTGGCCGGAATTTGGCCGTGAAGTTTGCCAGTTTTCGGCGAACTTCGGAAATATTCAAAATACAACTCCCTTCTCTACAGACCTCGGTGATTCATGAAACTTATACGACTGGATTGCAAATTTCACGGAGAACACAATCCACTATATCACAACATCAATCTATTACAGAATAAGAAACCCCCAAATTTCAATTAAGAACATTCATACGGGTTATAAACCCTAATTTGAAATTCGAAAATCAAACTCAAATTTGAACATGTCATTGAACTCCAAATCAGACGTATAATATACCAAAATCATCAGGAAAACAAGCTCTACAACATGCAATCATCAAATCATACAAACAATCATCCGAACAAAATTCATATTTTTTTATAAAATAAATTCGAAAATAATTAAATTTTTAGAAATTAAACCTTTGATTCTGTAGGTGTATGGATTACAGATTCTGATAGAGCTTCTCAAGACCTTCAAATCCAGTACTCGAGCTTTTCAAACAAAGATCAATAACACCTTCAAAAGTTGGTTTGATTCTTGAAACAGTTTATGAATATAGGATTTTTCTCTGTAAAATTATATATTTATCTGTCTGCAAATGATTTTGATACAAAATAAAATACGGAAAAAGGTTATTTATATTTACGGAAAATTAGTATCCCGTTGGATCATTCCGGATATAAAACGGTATGTTTATTTGTAAAAACTGATCCAAACGGTATCGGTTTTCGGGATAATTATCCAAATTAGTACAATTTGTACTGCGGTCTTGGTTTCAGCGCCTAGTTACACGTACTACGAAGTGGTAATTGGGATAGTTTAATAAAAAGCTCCCGTTTATCGAAAATACGGGTTTTATTGATTTACCTAAACAAATATTGTATCGAAAATGTTGCGCCGGGACCCGCGCAGGACAAACCGTACATCGGATCGAAAAGTCGAAACATGGAATATGCTCGGAATATTACAATTAGGTTAGGAAGGAGTTCTCGGAAAAAGATTTTATAAATTTCATATGATTCTTATAAATCCATAAATCAACATAAAAATAATTAGGAAGATATGACAATTATTTATATTTTATTTTGGACATATAAAAATTAAAATACTCAATTAATATTATTTTTGAATATCCAAGTACAGATAACACTGAACAATTAACTCACAGAATAGATACTGAACACACATAATAATTATTTAATAGCAAAAATAATTACACGATATATCCCGGATATTACATCCTTCCCCCCTTAAAAGGATTATGTCCTCAGAATCTCCTAAGAAAATAAATGAGGGTACTTTTCTCTCATATCACTTTCTAATTCCCAGGTTGACTCTTCAACCTTTGGGTTTCTCCACAATACTCTTACTAACTTTACCACTTTATTTCTCAATACTTTCTTTCTTTCCTCTAGAATCTCTATCGGACTCTCTACATATGATAAATCTGCCTGAAGCTCTATTGGTTCATATTTTATTACATGCCTGGAGTCTGGATTATATTTCTTGAGCATAGATACATGAAAAACATTGTGAATGTGCTCCATGTGCGGAGGTAACGCCAATTCGTAAGCTACTTTGCCAACGCGCTTTAGGATTTCAAAAGGTCCGAAATATCATGGGCTTAGCTTCCCTTTCTTCCCAAACCTTGCTAGTCCTTTCCACGGTGATACTTTCAATAATACCAAGCTTCCTTCTTCAAATTCCATATCTTTCCTTGACTGGTCTGCATATTTCCTCTGACGATCTTGTGCGGCTATTAATCTTTTCTGGATAAGTTCAACAACTTCCTTTGTCTGCTGTACCAGTTCAGGTCCAAGTATCCTGCGTTCTCCTACTTCGTCTTAATATTTTGGAGATCTACATTTGCGTCCATAAAGGGCTTCATAGGGTGGCATCCCAATGCTGGCATGATAACTGTTGTTGTAAGCAAACTCTACCAGAGGTAAATGTTCATCCCAACTTCCTTTAAAGTCAATAGCACAAACACGTAACATATCCTCGATTGTCTGGATCGTTCTTTCACTTTGGCCATCCGTTTGGGGGTGATAAGTTGTACTCATATTCAGTCTTGTTCCCAAACATTCTTGAAAACTCTTCCAAAATCTTGAATTAAATCTTGGATCTCGATCAGATACAATAGACACAGGAACTCCATGACGAACTACGATCTCTTTCAAGTACATATGGACTAACTTGTCAAGCGAAAATCTTTCATTTATAGGCAGAAAATGAGCTGACTTGGTAAGTCTATCCACTATAATCCAAATGGCATCATGATTAGCCCTTGTCCTTGGTAATCCAACTATGAAATCCATGGTAATATGTTCCCACTTCCACTCTTGAATCTCCAATGGCTGTAGCAATCCGCTTGGTCTCTGATGCTCTGCTTTAACTCTCTGACAGGTATAACATTTTCTAACTCATTCCGCAATTTCCCTCTTCATATCTGGCCACCGATAATTCTTCTTTAAATCTCTGTACATTTTGGTACTCCCTGGATGGATGGAATATCTTGAACTATGTGCTTCTTGTAAAATTTCATTCTTTAACTTCGTCACCGGTGGAATCCAGATTCTAGAAGAAAATCTCAAAATGCTTTGATCATCCTTCTGCGTGCATAATTCTTCACCTACCAAACGATTTATATCTTGATCCATTACATCTTCCTGACATTTCTTTATTTTCTCCAACAACTCCGGCTGGAAAGTCATACTGTACACTTTCGCTTCCTCAGGTTTGCAAACTCTAATTTCCAATTCCAATTTCTGAAATTCTTTATATATATCTTCAGGTACTGATAACACATTCAACCTTTCCTTCCGACTCAATGCGTCTGCCACAACGTTCGCTTTACCGGGATGATAATTAATCGAGCAATCATAGTCTTTGATCAACTCTAACCATCTCCTTTGCCTCATATTAAGTTCCTTCTGGGTAAATATATATTTCAAACTTTTATGATCCGTATAAATCTCATATTTCTCTCCATACAGATAATGTCTCCAAATTTTCAAAGCAAATACTATGGCTGCTAACTCCAAGTCATGAGTAGGATACTTCTGTTCGTGTGGTTTCAATTGCCTTGACGCATACGCAATCACCTTGTCATGCTGAATAAGAACACATCCTAATCCTTTGTGAGAAGCATCACTATAAATTATGAAATTCCCTTGATCGTCTGGAAGTGACAAAACAGGTGCCGTGATTAATCTCCGCTTCAATTCCTGAAAACTTTCTTCGCACTTGTCGTTCCATATAAACTTTTCATTCTTTCGTGTAAGCTTTGACAATGGTGTTGTAATCCTTGAGAAATTTTGCACGAATCGTCGATAATATCCTGCCAATCCCAAGAAACTTCTTACCTCAGTGGGTGTTCTCGGTCTTTCCCAATTCGTAATTGCCTCGATCTTTGCCGGGTCCACTTTGATCCCTTCGTTACTGACTATCTGTCCTAAGAATTGAACTTCCTGTAGCCAAAACTCACACTTCAAGAATTTAGCATATAACTTCTTTTTCCTTAAAATCTCCAAAGTCGTTCTCACATGTTCCGCATGATCCTATTCTGTCTTTGAATAGATTAAAATATCGTCTATAAATACAATAACAAACGTATCCAAATACTCCTTGAAAATTCTACTCATCAGGTCCATAAACGATGTCGGGGCTTTGGTCAATCCAAAAGACATCACTAAAAACTTGTAATGTCCATACCTTGTTCTGAAAGCTGTATTTGGTATATCTTCTGGCTTGATCTTCAGTTGATGATATCCCGATCTTAAATCAATTTTGGAGAAGTACTTGGCTCCCTTCAACTGGTCAAACAGATCATCGATTCTGGGTAACGGATACTTGTTCTTGATTGTCAGCTTGTTGAGCTCCCTATAGTCAATACATAGTCTCATGCTTCCATCTTTTTTCTTGACAAATAATACCGGTGCTCCCCATGGGGATACACTGGGTCTGATTACTCCTTTCTCAACTCCTGTAACTGCTTCGCTAGCTCTTTCATCTCAATAGGCGCCATTCTGTACGGGGCCTTGGATACTGGTTCTGTTCCAGGTGTTAAGTCAATCGTAAATTCAATTTCTCTATCTGGAGGAAGTCCTGGTAACTCATCGGGAAATACGTCTGGAAATTCATTTACAACTGGAATATCTTCAAGTTTTGCTGGCTCCTGACTTCTGTCGATCACATATGCTACGAAATGCTCACATCCTTGTCGCAATAGCTTCTTAGCTTGAATTATTGTTAAGAACTTCTTTACTTGCTTCTGTCCCTTGAACGTTACTATCTTTTCGTCAGGCGTCTTCACTATTACCTTTTATTTCGACAATCTATATGGGCATCGTGCTTAGATAACCAATCCATCCCTAATATAACGTCAAATTCTCCTAACTTAAATGGTATCAAATCTACACAAAACTTACTACCAGAAATTTCAACCTCACAATTTCCACAAACTTGATTCACAGTTACACGTTCTTGATTTGCTAACTCCACAGTCATTATTTCATTTAAATACCCAACTGGACAATTTAACTTACTAACAAAATCTTGTGAAACAAACGATCGAGTTGCTCCTGAATCTATTAACACTATGGCACATAAAGAATTAACATTAAGCGTACCTGCCACAACATCCGTATCCTGGATAGCATCCCTCACTGACATGTCGAAGACTCTAGCCCTTGGAGTCTCATTTACTATTGGGGTAGATCCTATGATCCTCAAGGCATTACTGACTGGGGCTGATGTCTTGCAATCCCTGGCCATATGTCCTGGCTTTCCACATTTGAAGCATGTAAATCCAATGGCTGGAACCTTCACTATTGGATTCCGGATAGGCTGATCCTTATTTGCTGGCTCTCTAGCTGGCTGATTTCGGCACTCCCTCGAATAGTGCCCTTTCTGGTTGCATCTAAAACATACCACATTCAACTTGTTACAAACTCCTCCATGCTTCTTTCCACAAACTTGACAATCTGGAAAAGTTAATCTCAACTGATTCGGCTGATTCTCATTAGCTGGACGATTGCCCTTGACTCCGTCTCCTGCATTTTGTCTCCTAAAATTAAAATTTCTCCCTGACTGGAACTTGCCCTTCTTAAAGTTTGGAAACTTCCCTGGTTGTGACTGACCCTCACTTCCCTCAACTTTCCTTTTCTTGCTTTCCTTTTCCTTCTGGAACATCTCACTCTCTGTCTCTGCGATCATAGCCTTCTGTACTACTCCTACGTAGGTATCCAATTCAAAAATGGCTACCTTCCCTCTGATCCATGGTTTCAAACCCTGCTGGAATTTTTTAGCATTCTTTCTATTAATATCAACATACGACGGTACATACCTTGACAATTCCTCAAACTTACCCTCATAATCTGTTACCGACATGTTCCCTTGCTTTAATTCTAAAAACTTCAGCTCCATTTGATCCTGAACAAACTGAGGAAAATACTTTTCTAGAAATAATTCCTTAAACCTTTCCCAAGTAATAGCATATGTTCCTTCCAATGTCTTCACCATTTCCCACCAATAGGTGTCCTCATTCTTCAGATAGTAACTTGCAAACTCAACCTTCTGTTCTTCCTTTACTTTCACTAAGGCAAATGCCATCTCTATTTCCTTTAACCAAATATTTGCTTCAATTGGCTCTAAGGAACCCTTGAATTCTGGTGGGTTTACTGCCTGAAAAGTTTTAAAAGTTACCTGGGGGTTGGTCTGTCTTTTTTGTTGTTGTGCCAGGTGAACTGTTTGTTGGGCCAAGATTTGAAGAATCTGGGCTATTGCTGGGTCCATGGGTCCTGGGTTCACATTCGGGTTTGTATCATCTTGGTTGTTATTGTTGTTGGTTTCTTCATTCTGGGTGTTGGTGCGGGTATTTCTTCTGGGAGGCATTTTCTGTAAAGAATCAATCAATTTATTTAGTTTTTGAATCAAATCTTTGCATAAAGGAAAAGTTTTGTAAAACAGGAATATCTCTTTTTGAAAACAGTTGTAACTAAGTAAATTGCATGCTTCTTTACAGAATATAAATAGTTATGGAAAACAGGGCACATGGTATCACAGGGTATAACTGGTGCAATAAATAAGGTTAGGTAAAACAGGTGCAATAAAGTAAATGACAGTGCTGGAAAGGAAAAAGGTACTGATATATATAGATCAAAAGTTTTAGGTAGTAAAAGCGTAAAGACGCTTCGGAAGTAAAAGCAAAAAGGGTGCAACAACCTACTCACTAGTCAGCATAGCTAGTCTATAAATACAACTCAAAAGTCTACTGATACACACTACACACTACTGTACATACTACATAATCACAACAACACTGCTCAGAATCTCCATTTCTGAATCTCTGGCTCATGGCAAATATGGACCTCCTATCTCCTCAAGCTCCTCTAGAACCCACTTAGCCCACTCTACTAGGAAATCAGGGGTGATGTCCTCATATGTAGCCTCAGCAATCCTCACAGCAGCTGCTCTACGAAATGCCTGGAGCCTCTCCCTAAGTCGCCTCTCACCAGTCCCCATCTCTCTGGTACGCATGATATGCAATAACTCCTGGATCTGACCCTGTAGGAATCGCTGCTCCATAAGGCAAGCCTCAAACTGATGATATAGGACAGGATAGGAAGAGAACTGGAAAGGTACTCCTGTGACTGAATGACTAGTAAAGCCTGAATCAGCGGGTGGGGGTCCTCTAACAGGTGGCCTCACGCCTGGAGGTGGAATAGCCTGCAATGGTACGGGCTGCAACACAGGTGGAGGTAGTATAGCCAACACGGGTGGAACAACAGGACGTGGATCCGAAAATGGCACTCCAAGTGAAGGTTCTGAGTGATCAGCTGATACGGGAATAAAAGAGTCGGCCATCACTGCTATCTGAAATCATATCACAATATAAGAATCTCGTACCATAACGCGAATTACACTAATACCTGATATACCGAAGCACTCAACCTCTCGACGTTCTATCTTTCTATTCCTTACTTCTAATCCTAACCCTCTACCCATTCTCGTTAACCTAGGCTTGTGTCAGTGACTTATAACCTGTAGCTCTGATACCAAACCTGTGGCGCCCTCCAAACCCGGGTCAGAAGTTTGGGGTCCACACACATACCTTATTTATAACCTGCTTATAACAATAATAAAGATAATAATAATAATATATGCAGTGACCCTACTTACCAACCACCACGGAACGCAACAGGTTAAAGTATGCACACAAGCCAAACACACTAATATATTACAAACCGTTCAAATCCCAATCATTCAAACTCAAACTGAGTATTAAAATTTATTACAACTTTTACAAACTTAAATTATCCCAAAAGAAGCCTACTAGCTCAGCTTTCTCAACCTGAACCCCTAGCTCTCGCGCTGGACTGGGGATCCTCTTTACCAACTGGTTCCTTTTTAACTGGAAAAAATATAAACAACATTGCACAAATGAGCTAACTAGCTCAGCAAGTCACAATGACAAAACTGAGAATAATGATCATCAAGTGAACATGATTATGATATCAAGTGAACAATGAATTATGATTTAGAATTGGATATTATACTTTTAATTTAAAAACCAAGGTTAGGCTGCTGATCAGTCACGCACTAACCCCGAGCAAGGCACACAGCATTGCTCTAACTACTGGATCCAAGGCACACATTGGCCTAACTTGACCATTATATGGTCTGACCACGAATCTGGTCCACAATTTTATAAAAACAGTCCAATTCTAACATAATAACAGAATATGCAATAATAAACAATAACCAGAATCAATAACAACAATAAGTGTTTAACAATGAAAGGGTTTCAATCCTTGTAAGGATCAATAAGTCAATTTAAAAGCTTGGATGCTGGGTAATGAAGAATTGGATAACAGAGGAATCAACATTTCAGGGTTTCAAAGATTTGGGCTTTCAAAGCATAGGATGCAATGATTGAGTATACAAGTAATTCAGTTCAGTGTTTGGGATTTTGTTTGCATGTATTTGTAGAGTAGTATCGTATGCTTGAGATTCGTGTTTGGGTACAGAACAATCAATGGTCTAGAAAGAATAAGGTTCATGGCTCAAGAACAATAACTGGAATCAGGGTTAGGGTTTCAGTGCTTCAAAGCACTTGCAATATCAACAAGACTATCAAGTACTACAATATCTCGAGAAAGTTCAGAACACTTGCCTGATATTAGCTTACTACACTGCACTCGCTTCCAATTACAACCGTCTTACTCCTCAATTATCTGTTTCCCTTTTCTACGCCTTGCCTCTTCTGCTCATATATCATAAGCATCTATCAATAATCGACTCATAGAATACTATTCAACACATACTTCTATCTACCCTTCGCTTTACCAAAATCTGATTAACAGATTGAAAGTTACGTAATAATCAGTAAACATCGAATATATAAACCGACAGTCAACCAACATATCACATATAACACATAATACGTCACATAATCAATGACATATCATTTATAAAGACATTTCGGGTCATAAATAGGCTTTCTGGTATTTAAAATGATTTTTAAAATATTTTTCGGAATTAAAACGGGTCGTTGGATCAATTTCGGGTTAATAAACAGGGTTCGGTTGGCTAATTCTGGCTCCGAAATAATTTTAGAATAATTATAGAGCCTTGGAAATAATTTAAAATAATATTTTAAAGCTCGAAACTATTTTTCGGAATTTTTAAATCATTTTTAAATAATTAAATCTAATTAAATAATTAATTAAAATCAATTATTAATTAATTAAATCAATTAATCAATTAATTTTTGAATTAATTGACCAATTAATCAATTAAAAATTAACTAAAATTAATTACCTAATTAATTCAGATTTATTTATGAATTAAAAATAATTTTCGGAATTAAAATAATAATTTTTAGAATTTTCAGAAATTAAAAATGAATTTTTATAATAAAAATAAATAGGAAATATGATTTTTAAACATTTTATAAACAGGAATCCTAAATTGGCAAAGTCTGGAAACTTCAGGGACCTAACTGTATCGTCCCCAAAAGTTCAGGGACCAAACTGCAAATATTACAGTCCAGTCGCCGGAAAACGTTGGGGTGGCCGGAGAACACGTTCCCGGCGTCCTCACCCCACCAACACCTCCAGATCACATCTATACTTTATCAGGAACACAACCAAGCCAACAAATCGTTCTAATCATCTCTGAGTTGGCCGGAATTTGGCCGTGAAGTTTGCTAGTTTCCGGCGAACTTCGGAAATATTCAAAATACAACTCTCTTCTCTACAGACCTCGGTGATTCATGAAACTTATACGATTGAATTGTAAATTTCACGGAGAACACAACCCACTATATCACAACATCAATCTATTACAGAATAAGAAACCCCCAAATTTCAATTAAGAACATTCATACGGGTTATAAACCCTAATTTTGAAATTCGAAAATCAAACTCAAATTTGAACATGTTATTAAACTCCAAATCAGACGTATAATATACCAAAATCATCAGGAAAACAAGCTCTACAACATGCAATCATCAAATCATACAAACAATCATCCGAACAAAAATTCATATTTTTTTATAAAATAAATTCGAAAATAATTAAATTTTTAGAAATTAAACCTTTGATTCTGCAGGTGTATGGATTACAGATTCTGATAGAGCTTCTCAAGACCTTCAAATCCAGTACTCGAGCTTTTCAAACAAAGATCAATAACACCTTCAAAAGTTGGTTTGATTCTTGAAACAGTTTATGAATATAGGATTTTTCTCTGTAAAATTATATATTTATCTGTCTGCAAATGATTTTGATACGAAATAAAATACGGAAAAAGGCTATTTATATTTACGGAAAATTAGTATCCCGTTGGATCATTCCGGATATAAAACGGTACGTTTATTTGTAAAAACTGATCCAAACGGTATTGGTTTTCGGGATAATTATCCAAATTAGTACAATTTGTACTGCGGTCTTGGTCTCAGCGCCTAGTTACACGTACTACGAAGTGATAATTGGATAGGTTAATAAAAAGCTCTCGTTTATCGAAAATACGGGTTTTATTGATTTACCTAAACGAATATTGTATCGAAAATGTTACGCCGGGACCCGCGCAGGACAAACCGTACACCGGATCGAAAAAGTCGAAACATGGAATATGCTCGGAATATTACAATTAGGTTAGGAAGGAGTTCTCGGAAGAATTTCGGGTTCCAAAAACGTAACAACGGGTGACGTCGGTTGGTTCCCGTTTTTATAAAATAGATTTTAATTACCCGGAAAAAGATTTTATAAATTTCATATGATTCTTATAAATCCATAAATCAACATAAAAATAATTAGGAAGATATGACAATTATTTATATTATATTTTGGACATATAAAAATTAAAATACTCAATTAATATTATTTTTGAATATCCAAGTACAGATAACACTTAACAATTAACTCACAGAATAGATACTGAACACACATAATAATTATTTAATAGCAAAAATAATTACACGATATATCCCGGATATTACACTTCTCTTATAACAAACTTCTTCACAAGTTCAGATTTAAGAACAGTTTGTAAGGACCTGCTTCATCAGCATCTGCCGTTAGAGCAGCATCACCAGTATCTCCAGCATTTGCAGCATCAGAACTTACAGAATCAGTATCTTCTGATAAAACAACAGTATGAGTAGCAATGGAGGCTTCAGGATCATCCTCTAATTGCTGATCTGGTTCCAAGTTCTGATCAACAGCCATATCCTGATGCTCACCTATATTCCGATCATCAGCATCTAGATGCAGAGAAGGTGTTGTAGATAATTCTGGAGTTTGAGCAGCATCAGTAACTGGTGTTGTTGATGGATTAGTTGTTGTTGGAGCTTCTAAGTAAAGTACTTCAGGCACAACCAAGTTCTGAATATCAATATCAGCACTTGTGCCTGAATTAACAGGAGATACAGTCTTAGGAGACACAGATGGTGTGTTGGCCTTTTCAGTAAAAGCTTCCTTAGTTAAAGTTAATGGAGAAGCAGGGGCCTTAGCAGAAACTGGTTCTTGTGAGATCAGAGATTCCTGATCCCCTTCCTTAGCTGCTGCTTCCTCATCATCTGAAACTGGCCTTTTTGCCCTCTGTTTCTTGTATCTCTTTGAAGATATGGATTCCTTGGGAGTTTCATCAACAGTCATTCTTCTAAGCCTTTTGAGAAGCCTAGATCCCCTAATTGCAGAATCCTTCTGAGAAGGAACTTTCTCAGCTTCTTTGACAACAAGTTCTGATGTAGAAACCTGTTCCTCACTGTCAGATTCATCTCTCAAATTATTGTACGTGTATGTGAACCACTATCCCTAATGATATTGACTGTTAATATTCTACCCAAACATAGTCTGATTTAAAATGAAACTGTTTTTAGATTTTATCCACAAATAAGTCAAGTAAAGAATCAGAATTTAATATCAGAACTTAGACTTATATCAGAACTTAACAATTATCAGAACATAATTTCTTAACTCGAAAAATGAATGCCTTTCTTAGTAAGTCTGCACACAAATTCTGATATGGATTCTTCAGAACTTAATCATCAGAACATGCAATCAGAACTTGTCCTCAGAATTTGTGCAATGTGACACAGAAACTGTTCATCTAAAATAACATAGATCACCACAGTTATTTTCATCATTCATATGGAGTGTTTAATGTGTGCATTAAGCTAAATATCAGACAAAGAGTAAAGTCTGATTCACTTCAGTATATCTTAGAAATAAGGCATAACTAAAACTTTACCAAAAACCTGTCATTATTCTGAAACCTACTATTGAATGAGTTCATGCTTGAGTCCACCTCAACTATTTTGTCCTAATTTTGTGCATCTTTTTAAATTCCATTTTTCAGTGGCTTCTCAGTGTAAGTGAGTCACGACTGCTTATCAGAATGTATGCTATTATCAGAGTATTTCTCCAGTAATCATAGAGTGTGAAAAGTCACCAAGAAAATATTTTGCTTTTCTGATGCATATTTACTTAATACCAGCAATGCACTTGGGTCGTTCCATCCACATTTATACTCTAGATCTCAAAGGAGTACCTGAATTTTAATCCTTGAATCTTTTCTTTTTCTTTTGATAAGAGAGGTTTATCAGCACTTAGTACATTCAACAGATTTACTAGCGTCAGAACTTAACAGATGAGAAGCATTATTCTAGTTTGTGACTTAGTAATAAGATAGACAAAGTAAACTCAACTAAGCTCAATATCAGAATTTGCTTGTATCAATAGATTTCCACAGAAATAATTACTTCTAACATGGGATCCCTAGTTTATTGAAGACTACTAGGTCAGCATCTAGCACATGTATCCTCATAGGATAGAGTAATTACATTAACAGACATATCACTATCAGAGTTTAGAAACTTACATCAGACAACAGTCAGTACTTAAGCAAATTTTCAATTAAGCACAGAATACACAAAGACAGTAATTTCTGTAAATACTGATCATAAAGTCTGATGCATCAGAACAAAACTAAGCAGATTTAGAGAAAGAACCTGAAACCATTCCAAGTTCATTTACCAATCTTGTAAAAGTAGCTTCACACAATGGTTTTGTGAAGATATCTGCTAGTTGTTGATCTGTTGGAACAAAGTGCAATTCTACTGTACCTTCATCCACATGTTCCCTGATGAAGTGGTACCTGATGCTGATGTGCTTTGTCATAGAGTGTTGAACTGGATTACCTGTCATAGCAATAGCACTTTGATTATCACAGTAAATAGGGATTTTGAAAAATGTTAACCCATAATCCAGTAACTGATTCTTCATCCAAAGAATCTGTGCACAACAGCTTCCTGCAGCAATGTACTCTTCTTCTGTAGTTGATGTGGAAATTGACTTTTGTTTCCTGCTAAACCAAGAAACCAATCTGCCTCCAAGAAATTGGCAGCTTCCACTTGTGCTTTTCCTGTCAATTTTGCAACCTGCAAAATCTGCATCTGAGTAACCTATTAGTTTAAAATCTGATTCTCTGGGGTACCATAATCCCAGATCAGCTGTTCCCTTAAGATACTTGAAAATTCTTTTCACAGCTGTTAAGTGAGGTTCTCTTGGATCTACTTGAAATCTTGCACAAAGACAGGTAGCATACATGATATTAGGTCTACTAGCAGTTAGATAGAGTAGAGAGCCAATCATACCTCTGTAATCAGTAATATCTACTGATTTACCAGTATCCTTGTCCAGTTTTGTTGCAGTGGCCATGGGAGTGGATGCACTTGAACAATCTTGCATTCCAAATTTCTTCAGCAAGTTTCTGGTGTACTTAGTTTGACAAATAAAAGTGCCTTCTTCATTCTGCTTGACTTGAAGGCCCAGAAAATAGCTAAGTTCCCCCATCATACTCATCTGATACCTTGACTGCATCAGTTTGGCAAACTTTTTGCAAAGTCTGTCATTTGTAGACCCAAAAATGATATCATCAACATAAATCTGGACCAGAAGTAAGTCATTTCCATGGTTGAGATAGAACAGTGTTTTGTCTATTGTTCCTATATTAAATCCACTTTCCAGAAGAAACTGAGCTAAAGTCTCATACCATGCTCTAGGAGCTTGCTTAAGTCCAAAAAGTGTTTTATCAAGCCTGTAGACATAATCTGGATATTTGGAATCTACAAAGCCTGGAGGTTGTTCAACATATACTTCTTCCTCCAATTCTCCATTGAGAAAAGCACTTTTCACATCCATTTGAAAGACAGTAAACTTTTTGTGAGCAGCATAAGCTAAAAATATCCTTATGGCTTCTAACCTAGCGACTGGTGCAAATGTTTCATCATAATCAATTCCCTCCTGTTGAGAATATCCTTTTGCAACCAGCCTTGCCTTATTCCTTATAATTATGCCATCACTGTCAGTTTTGTTTCTGAATACCCACTTTGTACCAACAACAGATCTATTCTTTGGTCTTGGTACTAGGGTCCAAACTTTGTTTCTTTCAAATTCATTTAACTCTTCCTGCATTGCTTGCACCCAATTAGCATCTTGAAGAGCTTCTTCCACTTTCTTTGGCTCAGTCTGAGAAAGAAAAGAATTGTAAAGACATTCATTTGAAGTACCTGTTCTAGTTCTGACACCTGCATCAGGATTTCCAATTATCAAATCAGGTGTATGTGATTTAGTCCACTTCCTTGCAGATGGAAGGTTTTCTCTAGAACTGGATGCTCCCCCATGATCCATGCTGTCTTCATTTTCATTTTTTTGATGCTCCCCCTGAAACTATGCTCTCTGAGTTGGATTCTTCAGAATTTAGATTTTCAGAACTATCAGAACTTGGCTTATCAGAACTTGACGAATCAGAACTTGAAGAGCCAGATGTATGTTCTGATGCTTCTTGAGATGTGGTAAGATCTTGAGTATGCTCCCCCTGCATAGGTGCATCTTCCTTTGGCGTAGTCACCACAGTTTCAATAACGTCAGAGTTTAATCCATCAGAGTTTGCAGTATCAGGACTTAGATTGTCAGGATTTTCAGTATCAGAATTTGAGTTTTCATTTTCAAATCTCAGCTGATCATGATCAATAAAATCTTCAAGTCCAGTAATCTTCCTATCATCAAAAGAGATATTGATAGATTCCATGACCACTCTTGTTCTCAAATTATAGACTCTGAAGGCTTTTGTGGAAAGTGGATATCCAACAAAGATTCTTTCATCAGCTTTTAGATCAAATTTGGATAGCTGTTCAGGATGAGTCTTGAGAACAAAACACTTACATCCAAATACATGAAAATACTTCAGATTTGGCTTCTTTTTCTTCACCATCTCATATGGTGTCTTGCCTTGCTTGTTAATGAGTGTTGCATTTTGAGTAAAACAAGCAGTCTGCACAGCTTCAGCCCAGAAATAGGTTGGAAGCTTTGCTTCTTCAAGCATTGTACATGCAGCTTCAATGAGAGTTCTATTCTTCTTTTCAACAACTCCATCTTGCTGTGGAGTTCCAGGAGCAGAGAATTCCTGCTTAATTCCATGGTTTTTGCAGAACTCTTCCATTATCAAATTCTTGAACTCAGTGCCATTATCACTCCTTATTGTCTTCACAGAATCTTTGACCAATTTATCCAGTTGTTTGACATGATCAATCAAGATAGATACAGTATCACTTTTTGTGTGCAAGAAATACACCCATGTGTATCTGGTGAACTCATCTACTATGACCAAGGCATATTTCTTCTTTGCAATAGACATGACATTTACTGGACCAAATAGATCAACATGTAGTAGGTGATAAGGCTCAAGAATTGATGATTCAGTCTTGCTCTTGAATGAAGATTTTCTTTGTTTAGCTTTCTAACAAGAATCACAAAGGCCATCAGGAGCAAATACTGACTTTGGCAGTCCTCTCACAAGATCTTTCTTGACCAGCTCATTTATATTGTTGAAATTTAAATGTGAGAGTTTCTTGTGCCAATTCCATCTTTCTTCAATTGATGCTCTACTCATCAGACAGATTGTAGAACCATCAGTACTTGTTGAAAGATTAGCTTCATAAATGTTACCACGCCTGTATCCTTTCAGAACAACTTTGCCTGTAGATTTACTCACAACTTCACAGTGTTCTTCAAAAAAATCAACATGATAACCTCTGTCACATATTTGACTTATACTCAGCAGATTGTGTTTAAGTCCTGAGACCAGAGCTACTTCTTTAATGATGACATTCCCAAGATTGATATTGCCATATCTCAATGTTTTTCCAATGTTGCCATCTCCATAAGAAACACTTGGGCCAGCTTTCTCCACAAAGTTTGATAGCAGGGCTTTATTTCCAGTCATATGTCCTGAACATCCACTGTCCAGAACTAGGATGTGTTTCATGTTGCCCTGCAATCACAAAGACCACTAATGATTAGTTTTAAGGACCCAGACTTGCTTAGATCCTTTGGCCTTATCAAGTTTGTTAACATTTGCAGCGGATTTAGCATCAGAGTTTATGTTATCAGAACTTACACTATCAGACTTTGAATCAGAATTTACACTAGAAGGAACAATGGAAACTTTCTTTAAATAAGGTTTTATTTGATAATAATCATAGTACAAATTATGATATTCCTTACAGGTATAAATGGAATGCCATAAACTACCACAATGAAAACAAGGATTTTGTGGCTTATATCTAACAGACTGACGGCTTATATCTAACAGACTGACTCTTAACTCCTGACTTTAAAGGTAAGGAGTTTATGTTTTTATTCTTCCTGCAAAAAGAGGCCAGATGGTTAGAACTTCCACAGTTATGACACTTTTTCCTAGGAGCTTTAGGAACAGGCTTATAATCTTTGTTTTTATTCACACCTTCCTTTCCATTCCTATTTTTCCTAGGTGATTTTACCTTATTTGCGTTCTTAACATCTTTCAGCTTATGCTTAAGCTGCTTCTTAGTCATTAAACCTATGTTTACTTCAGCTGTCTTTTCCTATTTTAGTTTGTCAGAAGTTAATCCCCTTTTAACTTCTGTTTCTCATTATCAGACTTTACAGTTACAAACTTAACAGGTTTTAACTTTGGCTTTTGCTTAACAACAACAGGCTTAATTTCTACAGTTCCTTTATCATTCTTATCCTCTCCATAACCTAAGCCCTCTTTCCAGTTTTCACTACTTAGCAAATTTTGAGTTGTTCTACCAGAGTTAGTCCAAGTCCTGATAACCTCTCTTTCCTTTTCTAACTCAGTTTTTAGAGATTCATTCATTTTTAGCACTTCATCCCTAACATAAAAAGCATCATCTCTATCTTTCTGAGTTTGATGGAACATAACTAACTCTTTTTCTAAGAAATCATTTCTTTTCTTAAAAGCAAGATTTTCAGAAGTTAATCTTTCACATGTTAAAGTTTGATCTCTATAACTAACAAACATGGTTTTAAGATATCTTCTCAACTCATTAATATCATCAGTATGAAAAGCATCAGTTTGATTGTGTTTGGATCTTAAACTGTTTGTGCGTTAACAGACAGGCTCTGATACCACTTGTTAGGTCACACACACACTGTAGAGGGGGTGAATACAGTGTAAAGTACAATCAAATCGAACTTTAATAACTCAAGTAACAGAAAACAAACTTTATTGAAACAATAAACTCTGTTACAGTATGGAACTGTTACCTCTCAGTGATGAACAAATATCACGAGAGCTGTTAGGGTTACAATGAATAATCTTCTCGAATATGATAACACTTTTAGTGTAAACCCTATGTCTGTGTTTATATACTACACAGTTACAAGATAATCGCTAATTGATATGGAATATAATTCTGCTTCATAAAATATATCAATCAGATATCTTTTCTTCCAAGTATTCTATTCTTCATAGAATTCCTTCTTCATGCATATCTCTTCTTATGTTTGTCTCGATCTCCTTTCCTTTAATCAGCTGATGTCCTTATCTGATCGTCCTTCAGTACTTAAGTTCTGATATCCATCTTCTGATAATTATCTCCTGATAATATAAGTACTGATATCCTTAAGTCCTGACTTCCAGTAAGTACTGATTTATCCTGTTTAAGTAAGAACTGAAAACTAAACATAAATCATATTAGCCATGACATTATCAAATATATCTAACAAAGACTTCTCATAATACTCCACAACTTCATTTTAAATCTATAAAGGAGTAATTATAAAAATACTTGGACTACCATTTATTATCTTAAGTCAAGTATTCTTATTTAGTTTTAATATTCTTATTTGAATATTATACTATTTGTGGGCTAGTACAGTAAAATACTAGTTCAAACCATCTTTTCTATACTTGGTTTGTTTCGTGGATTGTCTTATTAGTTTTGTAGTGAGTGTTGGATTTTTAACGCAGCGGGGGCATGGTAAAACACTTTTACACATACAAAATCCAAATAAAAGTATATAAATCGTGAATAAAAATTCGAGGGATCGAATCTAACCTTTTAAAATAATTCGGAGATAACGATCAGAGATCCTTAGCAGTTGCTCCTCAAGTGTGAAGCACTCCACCGGTATCCACCAAGAAAACGACTTTTAGGAGGAGGAGGAGGTGGAGAGAATTTGGTTTTCTGAAACTTTTGGGTTTCTGGGGTTCGATGTGTGTTAGAATAAAATAGGGTCTATAATAGTGTATTTATAAGCAAAATTTTCAGCTGAAATTTTCCCATAAATATTATTATTATTTTCCCATTTATTATTCTCATTAATAATTAAAACACCTTTTAATTATTAATCCTTTTTCTAAACACTTTAGAAATAATTCTCTCTCTTGATTTAATTTCCAAAAATTAAATCCTTTAATTAATAATATTAAGAACTTTTCTTAATTAATTTATAATCAATTAAATCTCATTTAATCAATTATTAAATTTGCCAATTAATTATTTATTTCACAAATAAATAATTATTAGCCATTATTAATTAATTCCTCCACCAATAAATCATTCTCTTTTTATGGTGTGACCCTGTAGGTTCAATATTAAGCCGGTAGTAGAAATAAATAATAATAAAACTATTTTATTATTATTTATATAAATTCTCTAATTTATTAAATATGATTAATTAATTAATCACATTTATTCTACATCGTGAGTGATGCTTCTCAACATATCGCGACTATCCGGATAATATGAATTCACTGCTTAGAATACCAAGAACCTGTCAGTGAATAGTTACCGTACAATAAACTCCTTCTACCCTACAATGTCCCGATTAAATACAAGGCATGGATCTCGTGTCAAGCCTATCTAATTCAATCACTTTGATTACCATTTACTATGCGTAGTTCTATGCAAATTAGAAACTCCTTTCTAATTTCATTTACTCTGGCCAGAGATTCCTGAACTAGCATAAGTGGATCAGCCTTGAACATTCGCTTCCTTCACTGGAAGGGGTAAATCCTTTATTGATCATACACTATCTTCGTGTACAAATTCCTATACCCAGAAGAGCCCTAATAATTGTCCCTGGAGACTAAGAACTAAACCAAAGCATAGTTCAGTGTACACAAGATGACTATGATGACCTCAAGTCTAAGGATACTTGTACAACTATCACTATGTGAACAACTGCTGACACGTGAGTGAACTCCATCAGTTGTTCAGCTGTGCGAGTCATGTTCAGTGAACTTATTCTATAATAAGCACCTACATACTAGTTATAGTGTCACCACACAAATGTCTATGAGAACAGACATCCTTCATAATGAAGCAAGCATAGTATGTACCGATCTTTGCGGATTATTAATTACCAGTTAGTAATCCTATGACCAGGAACTATTTAAGTTTAGAGTTGTCATCTTTTTAGGTCTCACTATTATGATCTCATCATAATCCATAAAAAGCTTTACTCTAAACTATGGTATATCTTATTTAAACACTTAAATAGATAAAGCCCGTAATAAAAACAAAACAAGTCTTTATTAATATCAATGAAATCAAAACAGATTACATAAAAGTTATTCCTAAATCCTAATACATGATTGGACTTAGGACATATTCCTTTCAGTGAGGTGAAGTGACGTGAGGTGATTCTCGTTCTAAGACCCAAGTCCTAGACGTACTAACGGGGAGTTAGTAGTCTTTGCACCGTGAAGAAGAGGAAAGACCCAAGACCGGATCACTAAGATCCAAGACCGACAAAAACTAAGGAAGCCAAGTCCACACAAAGGCTCTACAACAACTTTGAAGAAATAGCGGGGAGTTATTGTCTAAGATAAGTTGTGTAGGTATTACATTTATTTTGAGGTGGTGACCCTTGTGTTACGCACCAAGATAAATACTTGTAAGGGTGTAAAGGCTTCTCCGCCTACTAAAGGAGCGAGTTTATTATAAGGGAAAATCCCGAGTCCGGGAGAGGAGCTCGGGGACTGGAGTAGGGGTGAGCGAATCTATTAGAGGTTACGCCATCACGAACCAGGATAAAATCGCCGTGTGGTATTTTCTTTCCTTGCATTTTATTTTTCGCACATATAAACTGCATAACCACTCGGTAAAGTTTTAAAAGGGGATAAATTATTTTAAAATGCCATAACAATTTTTAAATTGGTAATTAAGCTATTCAACCCCCCTTCTAGCTAAAAATTGCCCTCTTACGGGACCTTACAGTTGCAAAGGAGTACTAATAGAATTCACAGTTTTTGGATTGTGACTTGATCTTTTCATTTTTCCTTTCTGACAAGCTTCACAAACTTCAACTTGAGCAAACTCCAGTATAGGCATGTCTCTTACCAACTCCTTTTTGACCAAGGTGTTAATTGCCTTGATATTTAAGTGAGACAGCTTTTTATGCCAGAGCTTGCTTTGTTCTTCTGATGCCTTGGTGTAGAAGCAACACTCACCATCCTTATTTGTTAAATCAAAATCTGCAACAAACAAGCTTCCATTCCTTGCTCCTTTCAAAGCAACTTCACCAGTTTTCTTGCTGATAAAATTACATTCTTCTTTGTTGAATAAAACTTCAAAGCCTTTGTCTGCAAATTGGCTAACACTGAGAAGATTCACTTCAAGACCGGCTACCAGTGCTACATCATCAATGACATTTAGGTGTGTTTAGTAACCCAAGCAGTGTTGGGTACTTTCTTCTTATTAACTGATTTAGCAGAAGTAAAGTGAGTTGTTTCAGATAAAATAGAGTTCAATGATTGTTGTGCATTTTCCCTATCTGATGTAGACCCAATTTTTGTTTCTTTAAGGTCTACTCTCAGTTTGTGGCAACTCTTCATCATTTTCGAGTTGCAAGGGATGCATTCAAACTTGTCACAGAATGGGTAGGGATTATTTGAATCTGCTTTATTGTATTTGCATGCTCCTTCAGTTGGCTTGCTAACAACCTTTTTACAAAGGTGAGTTAGATGATTTGCAGAGCCACATTTTTCGTACTTCTTTCTAGGAGCATCTGCAACATAAGCAAAATTATTGCTTTTATTTATCCCTATTTTCCTATTTCTATTTTTCTTCTTCTTTCTTGCATCTTCAATCTTTATTTCTTTGACAGAAGTCTTGGTGCTTAGATTGTCCATGAGATTTTTCTCAGCCTTAGAAGATTGAGTTGAGTTTGTATTTTTCTTTTCATTATCCTCATCTGCAATTTCTTGCTTGATAATCAATTCTTCTTCACTGAAGTTTACTTCACAAGCCTTGAACACAGGTGACCCAACCTTTTTCAGCATTGCTGGAACATTTTCGTTCTCTGTTGTTTTTCCTTTGTCACTTATGCTTTTCTTCTTGTTGTTCAAGGCATCATAATCAAGAGCAATAGCAATGTTTGCACATGGTTTGTTTTTCTCATGGTACTGACCAACCAGTTTAGATGCATTCATGAAGGACTTCAACTTTACTTCATTTTTCTCCATTTTTTCCCTTAGCACAGCTTCAATCTCATTTGCACACTTGAGCTTGTTCTTCAGATAACTATTTTCTTGTTTCAAAGCTTCAAGCTCCACTATCAACAATTTAGCTCCTTGTTTTTCATTCTCAAGCTTCTTATTCATTTTTGTCAGTCTGCTCACTTCTTCATTTGCAGCCACCATGCTTGTATGAATGTAAAACATTTTTGTGCTCATCTTTTCAACAGTTTCCTTATATTGATTCACATTTAAATCAATGGTGGTAAGAGTTGGTACATGTGATTTAGATGAGGATGATTCTCCTTGCTCCAAAGCCATGAGTGCATAGTTTTCAAATTCTTCATCTTCATCATTTTCAGAGTCGTCCCAACTTTTACCTTCTGCAATATAAGCTTTGCTTTGCTGTTTATTAAGAAGAGGTTCATACTTTGCTTCAAGTTCAAGATAAGCTTTATCTTTCTTTCCCTTCTTGGGTTTCCTGTATTCTATAGCAAAGTGACCTAGTTCATCACAATTGAAATACCTTATCTTAGATCTGTCAACAGATCCAGTTTTGTAGCCATTCTTGCTATCAAAATTATACTTCCCTTTTTCTTTCCAGTTGTTGTCTTTGTTGAAAGACTATCCTTTACCCTTGAAGTATCTTGGCTTCTTTATTCTAATGTTAGAGAATTTTCTAGCCAAATAGGCCATTGACTGATCTAGTTCATCCAGTTCTTCAAGAGTGTAGAACTCATCATTTTCCAATTCCAGAATGACTTGTTCCTGTGATTCATTTGTTCTTTGCTCACTTGTTGAGCTAACTGGAATTTTAGATCTTGGCTCATCAGTAGATATTTGGATTTCATTGACAATTAAAGCACTTGAGCCATCTACAACATGTCCTTGGCCAGATCTCAATGATTTTCTCTGAATCATTTCAAGTTCATATGTTTTAAAAATTCCATACAAAACTTCCAGTGTTATTCTACTCAAGTCTCTCCCTTCCCTGATTGCTGAGATTTTCTGTTCCAAATGATCAGGGAGAGTAAGCAAGAACTTCAGGTTCACTTCTTCAGCTTCATAATATTTGTCATGAACCTGCAAATCATTTATCAGCTTGTTAAACCTTTCAAACACATCAGTAATACTTTTATTTGGCATAAAACCCTCATACTATGAAATCAGTATTCTTCTTTGGTTTGACCTAACTTCTTCAGTTCCTCACAGAGTATCTCAATCTTTTCCCATATTTGCTTGGTAGTGTCACGATTGACAATATTGTTGTACATCACATTTTCAAGTGACTCAATCAATATTAATTGCAAACTACTATCCAGGGGAACTTTCTCCTTTCCAGACTCAGTATACTCAGAAGGATATTTTGGAGCATAATGACCTAGGATAACCATGTCGACATATGTAGATTCCTCAACTCTAACCATAGGAATGAGGGGCCCATTCTTGAGGATCTGAATGTAGAGGGGATTGGCCATCCTGATAAACAACATCATTTTCTTTTTCCAAAGAGTGTAATTAGTTTTGTCAAAGGTAGGAATTTTGATGCTACTGATTTTCTGTGAATTCATTCTTCCAAGATCTTGAATCTGTTTGCTTTCAGATTTTGCTCTGATACTACTTGTTAGGAAATGAATAACACACAGAGGGGGGTGAATGTGTTTTACTATTTTTGGGCTTTTCTTGAATGTTTATGGTTGAACAAAGTAAATTAAATCTTGTAGTAGAATGTGTTCATGCAGAAATTAAGCTTGCAGAAAACAAAGAACACAGATCTTCAAAACTCACTTAATTTTATATTAAAATTAAGACTGATTTGGTACAAAATTTCTTGGCTCTTTGTTGATAAAGAGTTTAGCTTCTTCTTGAGAGGGTTACAAGAAATTTTATCTAAATTGTTACAACTGACTCAAGGACCAGTGTTAACTTTATAACTTAGTTAACTGCTGGTTTACATAGTTTGCAATAAGACATGTTATTAACTTTTCTAAACTGTCACTTGTCATTTCCATTTATAGAAAAGTAGATCTTCCATTTTCGGCTTAGCAAATCTTTAGCATCCTGTGATAATTTTAATCTTCCTGTGTCAGTTAATCTTCACCATTGATCTTGCACATTCTTCAAGCTGCTTTTTATAGACTTGTCAATCCAGCTGGTTGGATTATTTGTTAATTGTTTATCTTGAATATTGAACTGGTCTGTGATTTTGTACTTTGAGAATTTTACTCGAGATCTCCAATTAGGCATATAGAGATCTTGACATCTCGATAAGTATAATGACTTATCGAGATCTCTAATGCTCTAGTGAATTTGACTTATAGAGGTCTTTGAGTTCTCGAATGAACCTTTAGCTTGTCGAGATCTCTCAGCATCATGTCTTCACTTTGTCTTGTCGACAACTTAGAGTTCTCTAGTGAATTTTGACTTATCGATATCTCTGAGTTCTCTAGTAGACTTAGACTTATCGATAACTCAGAGTTCTCTAATGAATGTAGACTTTTCGATAACTCTGTGTTCTCTAGTGAAGAAATGACTTGTCGATATCTCTCTGAGTTCTCTAGTAGCTTTCCTGACTTCTCGATAAGTCATTTGGAGTTCTCGAATTACTTCTCTATAACACTAAATCTGTGACTTGTAGAGATCCTGACTTAGAATATTTTTATCCAAACAGATTTATTCAACTCCAATCTTCTTCAAAATTCTTCCGAGGCATGATCTTCTTGATCTTCTTCCAGATAGAATCCTTAGGCTTGATACTGTTTCAGGAAAAAGACTCCAGTCTGCTCCTTTGCATTTTTACAGACTTTAAAAGTGTTACAAGTACAAATACAAACTAAGATAACAATACAACTTACTTAGGATTGTCAATATGACTTAGTCTTGTTGAGATACAGGCATGTCTTGCACAACAATCTCCCCCAATTTTTGAGAATATTTCCTAACACACATTCATGCCTATAATCAAGACTAACCCCAAGCTTAACAGATTATGAAAAGTAACAGTTCATTATTCTCTTTAGATCAGATGTCCATTTTGCTTTGCTTCATACTTTGATCAGGAACACGAATGATATTGTTATCTTCAGTAATCTTTGACATCATCACTTATATATTACAACCCCCCTTCTGTAATTCTTGTTACATTGTTTGGGAATAACAGAGGGGTAAACTACATAAGGGCATCTCCAATGTTAGCTTCAAAGTCACATTTATCTTTATGTTTGTAGTTATTTGAAGTTAAAAAGGTGCAAAGTTATCTCCAACCACACCTGCCTTCATCTTTATATTAAAGTATTATATATTAGGTATGAAGTACAACACATAGGGGGGTGAATGTATTTTCTTTGTTTTCTTGATTATTTGAAAGTGTTTTTTGGCTTTTGGAACTTAACAATTAGAATTGAATTTGCAGTGATAAAAGACTGTATGTAAAGACACAAGTAATTTATTAAAAACTCACTTGATTTATATTTAATAAAATTTGTTTGTGCTACAAATCCGTGTTCTTGAAAATAAGAACTCGGCTACTTTTCTTCAGAGAATACAAGATTTTTTCGATATATTTCGTTACTCTAAACAAAGAACCCGTGATATGTTTTATAGATTAACAGGCACAGTTTACAGAACTTGCACTAAAATAGACTAACACAATTTCTAAAGCTCACTTGTTTGTTTCTATTTCTAATGCTGCATATATGTGTAGAATCTACTAGGTGTGAGACCATCCTTTGTCCAGTTCATCTTGTCCCTTGATCTTGTATTCTTTCAGCTGCATTTGTAGTCTTTCCAATTCAGTGATAGAACTATTTGTTGACTGATAATCTTAGATCTTCAAGTTATCTGTATTCTGAATTTTGAGGTTGTTATCAAGATCTATTTTACTGTGTAGAGATGTCACATATCGATAAGTAAAATGACTTATCGATATCTCCACTTCTCTATAAGTATTATGACTTATCGAGGTCTCCAGTTCTCTACAGGTAGATTGACTTGTCGATATCTCCAGTTCTCTACATAGGCTTTTGACTTGTCGATATCTTCAATTCTCTACCAGTAGACTTTGACTTATCGATATCTCCGGTTCTCTACAAGTAGATTTTGACTTGTCGATATCTCCAGTTCTCTACATGATCTTTTTGACTTGTCGATATCTCTAGTTCTCTACAAGTAGACTTTGACTTATTGGTATCTCCAGTTCTCTACAAGTAGATTTTGACTTGTTGATATCTGCAATTCTCTACATGGTATGTTTGACTTGTTGATATCTCTTGGGACTTCTCTACAAGTCATTTTTGACTTCTCGATATACATCTCTATAATTCTTGATCTGTGACTTGTCGATATCTGACTTAAATTTTTTTTCCAAAAACAACATTATTCAAATCCAAGTTTTTACACTTCTCTATGAGGCATGATCATGATTGATCTTCTTCCAGAGTTTATTCCTTAGCTTGATGATTGTTCATAGAAAAATCCTCCAGTCTAATCTTCTTACCATTTTACAAACTTAAGAAATATAATTACATAATACAATCAAATTATCTTACAACTGATTCTTAGGATTATCAGAGTGACTTAGTCTTGTAATGTACAGGCATGTCTTGCACAACATTATATTGTGTACCTTCAAATTTGAAGCAGTACCGTGCATAAAAAATTATAGTTTTTTAATTATCCATTCGCATGATATGCATCTATATGTACATCTATCTTAATATTTATTTTTAAAGTTTAACTGAGAGTGAACTATAAGATAATAGTCGGAGAAAGAACAATAATTCAAGAAAGTCACAAATGACTTCATCATGCTATTGAAAACAAATTCACAATGCTAATTTTTGAGCTTGTGTAATGGAAAATCAAAGAACCTCCTCCATTAATAATTTGACTTGTTTGACATCCAATTGGGATACTCTAATGCACATTAACAAATTGACTTGTTTGAGGTTCCTTGTATATTATCCTTGAGTTGATTGTGGTGTTACCTCCATTTAATTTCATCTTAATTGATTTGTCAATTATTTTTCTCCAATTTTAATTATGAACCTTAGCATTATATGTATATATGTGAAGTTATATTTTAAAAAAAGTTAAACGGTTAACGGAAAAAATCAATTTAAAAATGAAGGAAAAAATACATACATAAATACATAATGCACATAGAGGAGAGAGAAAAGGGGTTAGAGTTTGTATTCTAATTTTAGTTTGTGTTTGATCAAGAGCACACACATATATATAGAGAGAGAGAGGGGGGCGAGAGAGAGAGAGAGAGACGGACAACTATTTCATTGGAGTCCATATATGTTTTTCAAGTAAAATACTGCGTAATATTTTGATCAAATATATTATTTGAATCATGTTTTACAAACATTAGTATTTTAAGGGATAATTAATTCATATATCCTTGAACTATCACTAAAAAGTTAATATTCGAGTACCTTAACTTTCCAGAAATTTGATTAGTGTCCCTCCATTAGAATTTGACTAACGTCCGGTAGTCAATTAGGGTTCTTCAACTTCTTGAATTTGGAGGTTTTTGATTTGTTAATGCAATGATGAAATTGATGATATAAGAAGTTTTGGGAGTTCAAACCGAAGAGATCTATTTAGGTCTCGATGATATAGGATGACCCAAATAGTGGTCGGAAACCATGGTCATTTTCTACTCGATAGTTACAAAACTACCATTCTGGCCATCCTCCGCAATCAAAATATACATAAATCTCTTTGACTTGACCTCCTGAAACTTCTGACACCCTCAACTTCATCAATCTATCAATGAATTGAAAAATCTAAAATTCAAGAAGTTGAATAACTCTAATTGACTAATGGATGTTAGCCAAAATTAAACGGGAGGATGTAAATAAGATTTTTAAAATGTTTAAGGATGCAATATTCTAAAAAATAGACCAGTGACCTAGAAAATAAAGGCATATTGTTGAGGGAATTTGATATTAATTTTCCCCTATTTTAAAGAAAATTTTGCAAATCTTATACCTTTTAAAGTGGAACATTATAAAACAAATTATTTTAGAAAACATGCTTCTTTTGCAGCACATACATTTTCCGTTTATTCAAAATTAATGGTATAAGAGCACTGCACACGTTTAAACCCTGGAGATTATGATTTTTGTTTTTAAAATTTTAAAATATGTAAAAAGTGAACCATTCGTATTTCGGCTTCATGATTCCATAAAAAGGACTCTATATAATTTAATTTAATATATGTATGTATATATACTCTAACATACAGCTTTGAATTCACGTGAATAGCTTGCACATCTTGTGCTGTAAAATTTTATATATCTTCTTCGATTTATTCCTCCAAGTCAGCAAAAGTGCTGAATAGGAAAAATTAAATGATTCTGCCACGTTAGAATCATTTAAATGTTCGTTAATGAGTTTTTGATGGAAGTACTTGTAATAGGAAAAATTTAGAAAATAAATTGTCTGAATTAGATTGGAATATTTGTACTTTTTTGGTAATCTAGTTGTATAGTTTCCGGTGAAAGAAGATCGATAATCCGTCAATATGATTTTTATTCTTGACAAAATTTTATCTGAAATTTATAATGTCTAGATAATGATTAAAATAATATTATTTTATTATAAATTTCTGTAATCCTCTTTAAAATATGTTGTTCAATTTCTTAAATTGTAATTTTTTTTAATATTCTAACAAAATTTAGTCAAAATTAACTTAAAAAATTTAGAGTGGATAATTATTTTGAAACCGAAGAAGTATGTAATCAGTTTTTCAATTTTTAAAAAGTTTTTGAAAGACATTAAAAGACATCGAAAGTCGATAGTATGCTAAATGAGATATGTTCAAAGTAAACGGAATCTAGACCACCGATAAAAAATCACCAATATTAATCACATTTTTGTTGTAATATAATTCAAGTGATATAAACAGTTAGTAAGTCGCAATATAAATGTATGATCTCTAACAAAATATTAGAGATTGTTATATACGTAACGGACTCAAATAGCATTGATTTCTATTGACTTTTTTGTGCATATTTCTATTCCTTCACCTCATCTCTATCTATCTTTGAGCTTTATATGACAAAGAATGATGATGTAAAGAGTCCATTACTTCAATTTAGTCTCTCATTTACACCATAGCTAAAACACGGCTAGTAGTTGAAATAAATTTCCTTTAATATATATGTGCATCCTAAATAACAAATACGATTTTTTATTTTTTTTAAAATAAATATAATTTTCATCATTAAATAAATTAAACTGGAATTATGATATATTTACATCTCTTCAACAACAATGCACACATGTGACATATAAATGAGTGTGTGCAACTAGTTTTGAACAAATACTACACAATTAGTAAAATACTCATAAATGAAATATTTTTTAATTGTCGCTTAAAAAATTAGATACTTTTTACCTTTTTACTAATATTTAGTTACTTTGAAAAAGTACATTCGATAGTAGATTTTATTATATCTTATTTACACATAGATACATACAAGCTCGAATTTAAATTACACATAAAATACAACTAAAATATAAACACGAGATTATTCAAAATTTTGTGTACAAAATGTGAGAAGGTTGGTTTTTGTTTCTAATTTCTCTAACGGAGAAATGTAATAAGTACTTTTTGTCCTTTTTATGAGCATGCAAGAGAGATATGAAATCTACCTTAAAGGAAATTATGATAACTACTAAGTATTAATTACTTGTTTTTGTCTTTCATGAACACAGTTAGGAAAAAAATATGGTAAAACTCAGGGGATGAAGTTGACTTTATCAGACTGAATTAGAATCTTGTAATTAATAAGTACTATTTAACAATTTCGTAGAAAACAGAAGCAAAAATATAAATTTTCATTATATAATCTCATTAAACATGTAATGCTAGTGCAATATATGAAAAGAGCCGGAATTGATTTTAACAAAAATTGTGACATCTCACTACTAGAAATTTGGTCTTGGGCATCGGGTAAAAACTGTTGTCTTTGTAAAAAATGAGTGATGTTTTCGTGAGTGATGTTAAAAGTATTTTTAAATAGACATCATGTTAAAAAAAAGCAGTCTTAAAAGATTTGGGAAAATTTCTTAATTTAAAATTTTATTTTTACAAAGGTTCAAGTGTGAAGTAAGTAAAACAATATTGTTTGTAATTAATAAGTCATTGCCCCTCTCTGATAAGGAAGGAAAGCTAAATACAAAGAAAAATAGATTAATTAAAGAAGCAGAGCAAATCCTTGTGAATCAACTGATACAATATCATTTTTTGAAAAGTCGTTACATATTTTTTGTAAGCGCCAAATCACGTAAAAGCGTGCGAAATTTTGAAAACGGTTATACATGTATTTAAAAGCGCGTGAATAAGCTAGTAAGATACTTTTATTTTGAAAAATCGTTAGTCATATGTCAATGAATAAAAGTAAAATTAGCGTGATATGGCTATGATAATTTCTCAAAAACCAATATAAATTTTTTAGACAACAAACGAAAGCACGTTAATTGACATTACATATCATTTTTCTGAAAGAGAATGTCGAGAGAGCATTTGGTCAAAAATCATCAGAGCTCAAACTATTATCAACTCTCTTATATCCAACTTGGGATTCTTGATTTCCAAACTTATGTATCATTTTTGAATGACTCTATGAATTGGTTAGAGATCTATGATAGTAAAGATGAACAGCTTAATCAGAATGATATATAGAATATTTTATTAATAAAAAAGATTTAGAAATTTCTTATATTTTCTATTATTGCTTAAACTGGAAAAGGAATCAATTATTCATTAAAAAATTAGAGGAAAACACTAATTTAAATGAAATTTCCTAGATAAAATTGAAGATTCCAGAAGACACAACCATAAGGCATTTGATTTTACAGCAAGAACTACAATGAAACTCATAGATATTGAAAAACATAAACTTAAACAAGACATGAACATGACACAAAAATAAGAAAGATACATGACAAACTTATAAATTACTGCCTTATGATTTAGTTATTCTTATTTTTCTCATTTTCTGACAGGCTCAAACGAAGTTCCAAATCGACGTTCGACTGGCTATTTGTAGACAATTTTAGCTCAAGGTCCACAGGAGACTGCAGCGGTAGCTGAGGAGCATGGATTGGCGAGTACACCAAATGAGAGTAATAATCAAAGTAACTGCGGAATGTGATTCCACAATTCCTGTATGGAGTTGGCAATCCTGTGAATTTAACTTCCACCTCGTGTTCCACTTCTTTTCCATTCATCTGAACATCTTTACTTAAATATGGGGTTGAACCAGTGGATTTTGGGATTAATTGGGTTGATCTCAAGGCTGAACCGGGCATTCTCGAGGTAGAACCACCTGATTTCGATCTCGAGTTTGCTCTGGGGGTTGGCCTCCTTCGGGAATCCATTGAAGAGCGATGGAAAGAAGTTAGAAATAAATATGAATGGTTAGATATGGTTCAAATTAAGCAGTGCATGTGTCTTTATATAGGAAAAATAAATTGAGAAATGCCTACTTTATAAATTACAATAATTTTCACAATAAATTATATTTCGTATATATTTGTTAAAGTCAAACTATATCTATAAGTGAATCATATAATGACAAAATCTAATTAGTTCAAAACATATTCCACGGCTGGAGATTATTATTTTTTAGTGGTTCATGACTACTTGTGCAAAATTACAAATTTTATTTTTTGAAAAATATTGCAGGAAGAACTAGCATTGTCATTTCGTTTGTAAAAATTTAGTTATAGTGTGTTTAACATTAAAGCTAAATAATAAAATACAAACTTACTATTATTTTTTGAATAGTTATAAAAAACTGTGGTTAATTTAAATAAAATTACATATATATTTTATTATAGCATATATTATTTCCAATATTTGATAAGTTATAATAAATTTTTTAAACTAGTCCACAAAATCTTATTCTAAAATTTGGCTAGTATATATTTCTTTTCTCTTATAAATTTGTTGCGGAAGAGTTTAAATATTAATGTAACTTTTGAAAAAAAATTATTTAAATTGAAAAAATCTAGGATCTAAAGTTTAAAATAAATTAATTTTTATTAGCACGATTATAATCTAATATAATGATTGTTTTTAGCGGTCCGACATTACGGATGTGAAGATCATGTTTTGACAGTGATGTGTTATCTTTTATTGTAAATCTACGTTATAGATTATCGATTTTATAACAATATTATTTTCTTATATGATGTTAATGATATAATTTAATGTATATTTTTTGTTATAAAAAAATTGATTCAAATAATTAAATCACTTGAAAATTTTTATTTTTAGTTTTTTTATGTAATTTGTATGATTAAATATCTAGTCAGGATATCATATAAAATTTATTTAAGTAGTACTAATAGAAAAATTCATAAAGAGATCACAGTATACCTTAATGAATATGTTTCCAAAATCATGTTTTTATAAAAACTTATCATGTCTCAAATATGCAACACCACAGTTGTAACATAATAAATTTTTATGAATTATTGATACAAATATTGGTAATAAATCAAGTAATTTATCATATTTTGGGTGGTTATATTACATGAAATAAAAATATAATGTCATAAAAGTATTGATAGATATTGAAAATTGTTAGGTATATGACATATCTAGACCATCAAAACATGCCTACTCAAGTTACAATGCTTACTTTGCATAAATAAATGGAGTTTACCATTTGTCTTAGTGATAGGTTTCAATGTACTGTTCTGTTTAATTGTACCTTAGATAGCTCATAATGTTATAAGAGTTTAGAGTTTCTCATGCAACAGTCTTGTGCATAATTGTATAGAATAAATTAATTTGGAAGAAGTTCACTAAAGATTGTTCAGGAAGTAAATTACAGATAGAAGACCAATAAAGGTTGCAGAAAAGTCTAAGTTCAATATCGTAAAGTCCATCCGAGTTTACAACTAAACTTTGATATAGCTCAAGTTTGTCCTATGTCGAGAAGTTCAAACTTCTACTACATCGAGAAGTCTGATTACAATGAGAAGTCAAGAAAAATGCTAAATAGTGAAGTGCAGAATTACACTCCATCGAGAAGTTCAAAGTAAACTCTGATAACATATTCAAATCAAATGGAGTTCACAACATCTTCAATAGACCTCTTCACAATAGGACAATTTAAGGTGCAAATTACCAAAAATGAAGAAATATATCACAGCAGCATCTTTGTACATGAAGGTGGTCAATGGACATTGTCAAGCCTACAACAAAACTCGGAGAGAAAGAAAAATAATGCAACCAACAAAAGATTAGGAGCGAATAACGGAAAAAAGGTGGTCCTCAGAAGGCTGCTACGTGTCCACTAACATGATAAGATTAATTGATGTAAATGGATGAACACTCAGGTACCCATCTTATGCTTTGTGAAAATAGTGAGAAAAAAATGATTGTAATATATTCTCTCTCTGTAAGCTAACTCAAGAACCTGTTCTTGAGAAGAAGCTAAGACAAATAACTTCGTTAGGAGCTATAATACAGTTTCTTTATATCTTATATATAGTGAATTGATAAAATCTCATGTTTTTACTTGCTTTATATTGCAACAACTCATTTATTTTGTTAGCTTTTCCAGTTTCAAAGGAAATAGTTTGAAAATCTCAAACTATTCATTCACCCCTGCCTTGTTTTTGGTTTCTTATTCTCTAACAAATGGTATCAGGGTAGGATGTAAAAACATATAGTCAAAGATCTTTCCAGAACACGAGTTCTCAAAAACTAAGCAGTACCAAGATCCCAAAATTTGAGAGGGAGCACTATGTTCTTTAGAAGAAAATGATGATGTTGTTTAACAAAGTCTCAAACCTTTTGTATCTTGAAATCTTGAAGTTTGGTCTATTCATTCCTCAAACCAAGATCCCTGAATCAACTGAAGGAACAACAATCATAACAAGAAGTTTTATTCCAAAAGATCCATTACTATATCTCGAAGTTTCATCTAATACTCCCAACTTAAAGGGGATTATTTATATGTATTGGTTACGCCTTCAAACCTCGACTTTATCTCATGATCAGTCACCATCGCCCTGATGATGACACACTTATCTATCTTTATTGTTAGGGTTTCTTAGGGTTTTACATACCTAACTCCCTTGTTGTTCTTCAATTATATTTCCTTTATATTCCTTTCCCTTTCAGTCTTTTGGTTTTCATTTCTATTACACTCATTTCATGAACCAACATAGCATGAGCATCGATTTCAAACATCCTATCATTTTGGGTTCATGCCCTTCACCAAACCTTGACGACTTTCACAACCTAGATTCATAATTCATTATACTCGTTCGCCTTTGATCTGTCTCTAAAACTTCTACACAATCTCTCTATCGTCTCAAAATCTCTTATCAACTCTCCCGAAGTCATTATCATCTTGAGCTTCTCTTTCCTACTAAGGGCATCAGCCACCATATTGGCCTTTCCTGGATGATAAAAATCTCACAATCATAATCCTTGATTAGCTCTAACCATCTCCTCTGGTGCATGGTAAGCTCCTTCTGCATGAAAATATACTTGAGGCTCTTATGGTCGGTGTAATTCTCGCACTTCTCTTCATACGAGTAGTGCCTTCAAATCCTTAAGGCAGAATCTATTGCCGCGAGCTCAAGATCATGGGTAGGATATCGAATTTCATATTCTTGTAATTATTTGGATGCGTACGTGATTACCTTGCCGTGTTGCATAAGCACGCACCCTAATCCCTTGTGCGAGGCGTCACTTATAAATCATAAAATCTCCTTTTCCATCCGGTAATGCCAACACGGGGGCCGTCACCAATATTTTCTTTAGTTCTTGGAAGTTGTTCTCATATTTCTCTCTTATACCTTAGGAAGTACTTTCCCCGAAACAATTGACTGGACCTTAACAAGTTTATTAAAACATCTTTCTCTATACCTTTCTTGGCCTCCCACCAGTGGTTGGCCTCTGTTATTCCCAAACAATCTAACAAAGAATTACAGAAGGAGGGTCAATGTAATTCTGGTTTCTTTTTTATTTTAAGAACTGTTCTATCTTGAATATATAACTGTGTTTGATTTTGCTAAAGTGCGGAATGAAAATATTGAAGAAATCAAACACAAAGTAATTAAACACAAGTATTTAAAAACTTTCTAGTGGATTGAACTTTTCCACCAGAGATATATATATAAAATTGAGAACTCTGTGATACAAATATTGTACACAGCTGCTTACAACTAGAACTTAAAAAGAATAGAGAAATTCATTACAGATACAGCTTTATCTATTTCTCTGGTAAGTTGCTTACTTACTTGATACTGTTCTACTTGCTACCCTTGGTTTATATATCACCAAGTTACATGATAAAAAGACAAACAAATAAGACAAAATGTTTCTTAGTCTAATTACATGCTTCTTTATTTCTCTATCCAGCATCTTTGAATCAGGTTAGCATGGAAATGGAAATGCTTCTTTGTTCTCTAAAACCTGTAAATAGGCTAATCAACCCATGTGACTGTCAAGTCACTATCAACTGCTATTTGAATTTAAACATCCGTTGAAACTTCATTGGATCATCCGTTGAAACTGTGTTGAATCATCCATCGAAGCTTCACTAGATCATCCGTTGAATGTGACTCAGGTCATCCGTCAAAGCCTTGTAGAATCATCCGTTGAAAGTCTTCCATAGCAGTTAACTCTATTTCACTTATGCAAAATTACATGGCATCTAATATTTACAATTAGTCAACCTATTTTGCATATCAAACTAGTAGTCAAAATGACTTTGAATATTCTACAACTTTTAGATCTTTAAGGTATTGTAGAATGTATAAATGTATTACAAGACTTATTAATACATGAGCTACTCTTTCAACGGATATTAAAGTGATCAACCGTTGAAAGCTACAAAATCACTAAATTAAATCTATTGAGGTGTTTTATTTAACTTATCATCAAGTACACAACATATTCCTAACAATCTCCCCCAATTTATGTCTACTGGAATTTTAGGCATAAATTTAGTGAAACTTGATGATAACAAAACAGCCGCGATCACATAAAAACATAAACTTTGAGAATACAGACTGATTTATAGTAGATAAAATTAACAAGTGCTGCAATTTATTGAAAATTATACATAGGAAGGTTTATAGAGAATCTCACATGCCATTTTCAAGGTGCTCCTCTAGACTGAACAAATTTAACTTATGTCCTTGATTGTCTGAACTTCTTTTCCAATTTCTCATTATTTTCTCCAATCTGGTGTTGAAGTTGCATGTAGAATTCAGATTCATCTTTATTTGTCTGATCCATCATTTCTTGCATCTCCATGAGAGTTTCATTACTTGAAATTTTTAGCTGATCTTCTAATCTGAAGAATTTTTTGGTGCATTTCTCAACCTTGAACTCCATCAACCAATATGGCCTCAAATGCACTCTATTTCCTGTGTATGGAATTGTTAAGACTCTTGGGAGTGCATTTGGGCCTCTCCAGCTATTCCTTATCTCCTCAATTTTATTCAGTATCATATTTTTGGCAATAATGTTGAATCCAAAGTTCTTTTTTATTGAGGAGAAAATCTTTACTAGAGTATAATAGCCTTCATTGAGAATTATGTGAAGATGCCAAGTTAGCTCTTTTCCACCCTTATACCTGAAGACCAATCTCTCTGAAGATGCTTGTAAGCATCAATAGCTCTTACTTCTTATATCTCATCCAGATAGAGGTCTATGTCTGAAAATTCCTTGATGTCACAGATGAAGAGTTAATCTCCCTTGTTGATAGTTAGTTTGGGTTTGGCTAAGGCTTTAGATTGAAGTTTGACAGGTTTGGCCTTTTTGATTGCTTTTGACTTTCTTTTCTTTGGTTTGGTTAGGATTGGGATGTTTAGATCATGGAGTGGAAGGCTTTCCAAATCTATAGGTTCATCCTCGGGAATTATGGGTTCACCATGGAAATTCATGTTAGAATAAACCTTGAATTCAACCTGCTCCATTGTGGGCATGACTGGTTGACTTGTAGTGGTAGATTGGGTTGGCATGTACACTTCCTTGTCTTCATCAAATCCAGCTTCCACTTTGGTCAGAATTTCAGTCTTGGTTTCTTTGTCTGCTTTGGTTATTCTTGCTTTTTCAATCAGAGTCTCAGCTATCACAGCAGGCATTACAGATTCTATAGTTGCAGGTTTCTTAGCTTGGTTCTTGGCATCTATGGCAGTTTGCCTTTGATGTTGCTTGAACCTCGCCTTTTCTTCTTTCTTAGCTTCTGCAAACTATGGATGTCCAGCCACCACACAGATCAATTTGCCATTCCTGTAGATTTTAGCAATTCATTTCTTCAAGACTGAGCCTCTGGAATCTTTGAAGTAACCAATAGATCTACCAAGAAGCTGCTTCTCATCAGGCTTGGGAGTTTCATAGACTAGGTCCAACGGATTTTTGTCTGAATTCTTTGGATAGTTTCTCTTTGGCTAAAAAATCACATTGGCCTGTAGAGATTTTATTGCTGAGGGTTGACCCCTTTCCATATTTCTTAAGCTTATTTCATTTACTGAAATTGCTCTCAATTAAGAAAAATGTGAGAAATGTTTCACATCTTTGTCTTTCTTCTCAATTGGACCAAATTTCTTTTATATCTTCTCATCAAGCTTCTTCCATTTTTCTTTCAGCTCTAGTTCAGTTGTTGCTATCTTGATCAAGTCAATACTGTCAAGATATGGTGGCTTAGAGAAAGTAATTGCTGGAACAATCATTTTACTGACTTGAATGTTGTGCACTTTCTCCCTCACTAGCTGACTCTCCCTTGCTAACTGGAATGATTGCAGTTGTCTCCCATTCACTAACTGAGACAAGTACATCTTTCTCTCCCTTTTTGTTAGCATCAAGTTGAGCAGGGTTGGAAGTTTATGCAGCCACCAATTTCTAAAGAAGGAGTGTCTGTTGAGCTTGATGGAGTTGGATTTTAGTGATAGAAGTTTCTAGGACCTTCAACGTAGTGTCCAAAGAGTCAACCTTGCTACTGAGATCAGAATCTTTCCTGAGTTGCCTGTTAATATCTCTCATTGTTGTGTCAGGAAGAATAGACTCCAATCTTTCAGTGAGGTCCTTCTTGACTTGTACAATTTTTGTCTTGATCTCAGACACATATTGATTTTGCTTGAGAGATTGGATTTTGTGCAAGTGAAGTGACTCAAGGTGTGCTTGGAGAAGACTCTTGGTGTTGGCATTTGTAGTAGCTTGAAGAGTTGTCTGAGTCTGATGGATTATGTGGAACAAAGTTGATTTAAAGTGATGCTCACTGCAGTCTTTGTTAAACATCCATCTTAGAGTGTTTGTGCTTGAGCTAGGACCTGCCTCTCCCCCTATGTCCAACAAATCCTCTTCATCATTATAAGCATCCCCAAATGTGCCACTAGAATCTAACTCAAAATCATCACCAGCTGCAGGTGGAAGTGAGTTGATTGCATCATTGGCCCTTAGCATTGAAGCTGTTGTGTGCACCAAGTTGAGAATTCTCTCAGCAGCCTCATTGTCATGTTCAACCAAAATTTGATAAGATGGAACAGGGTGAGTAAATGCTTCAGCTTCATAAGAAACAGAGTCTAAGACAGCTTGATATTCTTGCTAAAATAGCTGCTTCTTTTCAGCCTCATTGACATCCCTTAACTCACTAACAATGGGCTCTTCCCATTCTTCAGTACCTGTTTTTCTCTCATTTTCTCTCTGTTCTTGCATCAAGGGCTCCCCTTGGCTTCCCACCCTCACACCCTCATCCTCACCTTCACCATCTAAGGTGGGACTCCTCTCACTTACTTTTGCCAAACTGGAAGAAATAAGTTGCATTTGTTCACTCATTTCTTCTCCTTTTGCCTGAGAGCAACTCAGCCTCTCACTCTGTTCACTCCCTTCCCTCAATCCTAAGAGTGATTGTACAACTACTAGATCATCTGCACTTGTAAAAATAGTTGAAATTTCAACTGGTGTAGTGATATTCAACGGATGAGAAACATCTGTCGAGATAGTAGTTGAGAGTTTCAACGGATGTTTGCTGTTAAGCACATCCGTCGAGATACAGTCACTGGTTAACGAATGAAGGATATCCGTCGAGATAGTAGAAATGACAGAGTTTGGAGTTAAAACTACTGTAGAATCTGTGGTGATTGATTTGAGATTTTGCACAGATTTCTCAGTAGAATCAGAAAGAAATGGCAAGTGAGCCAACAAATCATCCAAAAGATGATGCTCACTTGCTTGAGATTTTGGCTTCTCCAAAAGAGTTAAAGAAGGAGAATCAGGAATTGATGTGTGAATCATGTCCGCATCCAGAGTTAGTGGGTGAGTTTTATGTGTGAGGTGCTTCTATGATGAGAGATTTTGGCTGTGACTCCATATTTATTGGAGCCACATCAATTTAACTTTGAGAAGGTGCTATAACTGAGTCTTTGACTGCAGTTTGCACAGTGTGTGCACCCTGTGTATCCCCGAGTGTTTTAGATTTCTTCTTTCTTATGTAAGTTTGAGGTTGGTCTGTGTCCCTAACCCTTTTTATCAGTACTCTTGGTTGAGAGCTTGTTTCAATTGTTACACCCTTTTGGGAGGATGCATCTAGCAATGAGCTTGAATCCTTATCAATGTGGCTAGGCTGGGTTACACACACCTCACTCTCCTTATTCTTAGGGCTTCTTTGATTTTCACCATGTCCCTCGCCAGGCTCACTTCCCTTCACACTCCTCTCTTGGTTTTTAGTAGATTTTAAAACTAGTTTCTTTTGAGAGAAACTAGAGTGGGTTTTCTTTGACTTGGATTTGGAAATTTCTGATTTTGTGGCTTGGGTAGGCACGTGTTTGGTCACTATCACAGAACACTTGTGATAGAGAAGTAGCAGGGATAGAAGTTCACTTACCGGAGGCTGCTCCATAATTGGAACCTCCTTATGGTGATTAGCCCTGTTTAAGATCAGCAATAACTCTTCTCTCTTGGACCCAACAATCTAACTTGTTTGTTGGGTTCACAATTGAGAGATCCTCAGAAACAAAGTTAGTTATCATCATAAAGAATCTAGCATAATAGATGTTCTTAGACCTCTTATTAATGTCTCCTAATTTACTCCCTAATTCATACATTACAGAAGTACTGAAATTAAAATACTTATCACTCAGAAGCATATAGAGCATGTTAACAAGTGAGTAATTACAGCATCAAAATTGCTAACTTTTCCAGAAAAGACCTTAATAAAAGAGTCACAGAGAAAGCTCCATTCTTTCCTAAAGCCTAGTCTCCTAACTTCACCTAATTTGGTGGCCGCAAGAGGATAACCCATAGAAATAAGCATGTTACTCACATCTGTCTATTTATGGAGTAAGAGTGTTATTTTCAGGAAATTTAAAGCATGCTTCAAGAGTATCATAGTTTATGCAGTGTTCCTTACCTTTGAGAGAGAAGGTAATGGTCTTATCCTTGGAGTTGAACACAGTAGTAGTCCAAATTTCCTCAAGAACCTCACAGTAGATAACAGGGGACTCAAGCATAACATAACTCAGTTTGTAGCTTCGAATGAAGTCCATCATTTTATGATAGTCTTCAGATGCAGGAATCTCCTTGTTCACCAAAGCTACAAAGTTGTTCTTTTCATATACATACCCAGTTTGAGACCTGATTTTGACTACGGGTGCCATTGCTGTGATTGAAAATAGTTGCAGAAAGGGGGGTTTTGCTTTGGAGACGCAGAGAGTTAGGGAAATTGCGTGAGAAAGATAAAAGTAAAAATGAAAATGAAATAGACTTTTATACTTTCTAAAAAATAAACGGTTAAAAAATAAAAGCAAAAATAAAGTAACCAATCAAATTAGCCCAAAATAGTCGTTTAAAAATAAAGAAAAATGTCAAAATTCTAATGATTATCCATCGAAATATACTTACACACTGTAAGTAAATTCGATGGATAATGCCTAGAATTCACGACTAAGATTGAGAGCAATTCGACGGATAAGGATTAAACAATTATCCATCAAGATAAAGTACCCAGAATAATAATTAATATTTCAACGGATGATAAAATTCAACGAATATTCATTTTTAACGAATAATGAACATCCGTCAAGATGTAAATTATAACTTAGCCAAAATTCATCTTTGACAAGAAATATCAAATTTAATTATGGCTGCATTTTAAATTGCTTAGACATCAAAACAAATTAAGAGTAATTAAGCATAACTAACTCACTTACCAACCTAGTAAAGGTGGATTCATCAAGTGGTTTGGTGAAGATGTCTGCAAGTTGCTTCTCACTTGGAACAAAATGAAGTTCCACAGTACCATTCATGACATGTTCTCTAATGAAGTGGTACTTGATGTCAATGTGCTCGGTCCTTGAATGTTGTACTCGATTTTCAGTAATTGCAATAGCACTTGTGTTATCACAGAAAATAGGAATCTTATTCACCTGTAGACCATAGTCCAACGGTTGATTTTTCATCCATAAAATCTGTGCACGACAACTACCAGCAGCAATATATTCAGCCTCAGCTGTAGAAGTAGAAACTGAATTTTGCTTTTTACTGAACCAGGATACTAGCTTATTTCCTAGAAATTGACAGGTTCCTGTAGTACTTTTTACTTTTTCTATCAATTTTACAACCTGCATAATCTGCATCTGAATAACCAGTTAGATCAAAACCAGAATCTCTAGGATACCAAATGCCAAGTTTTGGTGTTCCTTTGAGATATCTGAAAATTCTCTTAATAGCTACTAAATGAGATTCTCTAGGTTTAGCCTGAAATCTAGCACAAAGACAAGTAGCAAACATTATATATGGCCTACTGGATATTAAATATAGAAGTGAGCCAACCATGCCTCTATAGCTTGAAATATCCACAGACTTTTCAGTAGTGTTTAATTCAAGTTTGGTGGCAGTGGCCATGGGAGTTTTTGCAGATGTGCAATCCATTAAGTCAAAATTCTTTAAGAGATCATAAATATATTTGGTTTGACTAATGAATATTCTATCACTAACTTGGCAACTTGTAAACCAAGAAAGCAAGTTAGTTCTCCCATCATGCTTATTTCATATTTACTTTGCATCAATTTGGCAAACTTTTTGCGAAGTTTCTCATCTGTAGAGTCAAATATAATATCATCTACATAAATTTGAACAAGTATACTAGAGCCATTAACATTTCTAAAGAATAAAGTTTTATCAACAGTACCTCTTGTGAAATGATTTTCTAAGAGAAACTTTGACAAAGTATCATACCAGGCTCTAGGTGTTTGCTTCAGTCCATAAAGTGCTTTCAAAAGATAGTAGATATATTCTGGAAAGTTGGGGTCTTCAAAACCAGGAGGATGACTGACATAAACCTCCTCCTCCAAATCTCCATTCAGAAATGCACTTTTAACATCCATTTGATAGACCTTGAAATTGGCATGGGTTGCATAGGCTAGAAAGATTCTGATGGCTTCAAGTCTTGTAAAGGAGCAAAAGTCTCATCAAAATCTATTCCTTCTTGTTGACAGTAGCCTTTAGTAACAAATCAAGCTTTATTCGTGACTAGATTCCATCTTGTTTCTAAATACCCACTTGGTGTCAATAGACTTCTTTCCTTTAAGCTTGGGTACCAGCTTCCAAAATTTATTCCTTTCAAATTGGTTTAGCTCCTCCTGCATAGCTAAAACCCAATCAGGATCCAACAGAGCTAACCTTTTTAGGCTCTTCCTGTGACAGAAAGTTGTTGTAAAGACATTTTTCTTGAGTTGTTTTCCATGTTTACACTCTTGAAGATGTACCACCAATAATTAATTTAAATGGGTGATCTTTAGTCCATTTTCTCTATTGAGGTAGATTAGCTCTAGATGAAGAGGCCTCAAGGTTGTCTTGATGTGTGACTAAGTTTTGATTAGAAGAAACTCCCCTTAAGTTGGTGGAACTTTGACTTGAAGTTGGGGGTTTTCTGATTGTGATCGGTATTGGCTTTCAACTCCTATTGATGGCTCAACTGTAACGCCCTCCAGACCCGGGGTATAAGTCTGGGGGATACTAGCTAATTACCAAACATGTATAATCTGATTAACAAATAATAAAGAAATGAATCTAAACCCCTTTAACACTAACCAGGATCTTTTTAGGTTGAAGTATGAAAACAAGAACCACTAACTACTTTATTACAAACCAAATTCAAAATCTTACAAACTCTCTTTATTACAAACCATTGTCTAACCAGTTTTAAACTAAGTCCATCTTTTATTCAAACGTACACACTAACTATCTACACTCCACCTGTTCGGGCAACTCAAAGTTTTCTTCCTGGATTGAGTTCAACACCTTGGATATGAGAGGATCCCAAGGCTTGACCCACTTCTTTACCACTCGAGTCCTGATGGGTTTCATATTCCTTCGAAACAGAAAATAATAAGGTGAATAACAACAAAAAGGGGTGAGCCAAAAATTGCTCAACAAGTCTACAAAATATAAACAGTGTTTAAGCAGTTTAAATGAAACGGTAACCTGGGTATATCTACAAAGATATAACCCCACGAGAGTATAAAGAAGGCCATTACTGGCGAGTACAAACGAACTAAACTGGACACAAGTTCGCATCTATACCCTGTTGATCAGTCAGGATACGGTGCAGATTTATATCCCACTATATAGATCTCGCCGGGCACCCAGGCACTACGGCCCATCTCAAGGATCCGGTTATGTCCCGGTCCTTAGGATTAAGTAAACTTAATCCCCAAAAGTATCACTATCCAGTCCATGGAGTAGCAAGCGAAACAATCGGTATGCTTTGATATATTCTAATCACCAGAATATATCAATATTTGTGAGTAACAATTGGAATATGAACAAATGAATTCAAATGGAAAAAAAAAAAGAAATCAAGAATCAAAATGAAGTATGAACAAGAATCAAAAGAGTGCAAGCGTGATAAGAATCTGAAGAAATATCACTATTCTGAAATTAGAATAGGGGAAAAACTTGTCTTCTGCGCGACTCACTGCAATTGTGTCACCTTTGTCTATCACCAACTCAACCTGCCTTGATGGATTAGCTTCTGTTAGAGAAATAGACTGGTTTAGTCATTTCGTACTTCAATTACGTCTTGAACCTACTTCACATCGTTCTTATTGTCTACCCATGCGCTTATGACTGACTCGTATAATACATATTAGCAAGTAAGACTCGATTAACCACATAATACACATAAGCACATAAGCACATAATCATTTTTAATAGTTAAAATAATTTTTAGAATCAAAATCGACTCTCTGACCGCTCAACTGATCGTTATCTGACTCGTTTCCTATTTTTCGGAATTTTTCGGACTCGTCTCGGACGCGATTCGACTGATAATCCAACGAATAACAAAGTCAACAAATTTGTTAGAAGACATTAAGCTTTAATATTATTTTTAATGAAAAGAATTCATTTTTCTAAGTCAAAGGCTTTCGTTTCGCTCGAATCAGACTAGCGGTCTAATTAATATCAATTAAATACGAATAATTTAATTTATCATTCAATATAAATAATTATTACTAATTTTTAAACCATAAAATATTTTTTAAATAATTATTTACGAAAAATCAGAATTAAAAATGATTTTTCTATAATTTTTGAAATTAAAATGAATTTATTATGATTTATTGAAAATTATTTGATTAATTATCAAAATAATTAATCATTTTTAAATAATTAATAAATAATTAATAAATAATTAATAAATAATAAATATATAATATATAATAAATATATAATAAATAATTGAGAAAATAATTAAATCTGATTTTTAGAAAATATTTCAAAATTATTTATAATATAAATTAATTAATTAAATATTTAATTAATCAATTATAAAATAAATAAATATGATTTTTATAATCAATAAAAATAAAAATTAAATCCAGAAACATTTGTCAGAAACAGAATCTCTGACAAAACGGATCAAAACCGGGTCAAACGGGTTGGGTTCCGGGTCACGAAGAACAAGACCGGAAATTACCCAGAATCCGGCCACCGGCCAGGATTCCGTCCAACCAAAAATCAGGCCAAAACAACATCTTTTGGTACGGTTTTTGAGTCCAAACCATTCCAAATCACTTCCACAACACAACCACACCGTTCAATCATCGGAATCATCCCTGGATACCATTCTCCGATCAAACCGACTTAAAACTCCGGCCAAACTTCGAACTTCTTCATTTGTACATGAAACTTAACGTTCTATAGTGCAAATCAAAGCTTACAACACGTATAATAAAAGCCCTAACAATTCAGGAACCAAATATTCACCAAAATCACGAAGCTATGCTTTGAAAATTGAACATAAACTCTAATAATCGAATATTACTATCCAGGTATCGTTTGTTCAATTAAACACCATGAATCGATTGCAAATAACATCAGGAAGCTTTATCAATCATCAAAACATCATAATAACCCTAGAATCAAAAAGCCCTAATTCAAACATAAACCCTAGAAATCGAAAATCAAAAACTACGAATTAAAACATGAAATTGATGCTAGAAACAGAAAAAACAGATCAAAACCTTCAATTTGGGTACTTGAATCACACGATTTGATGCTGTAATCAGTGAGAAATCACGGCTTGAATTCCTGACCCGACCTTGTTCTTCCCGACCCGATTTCAGAGAATTTTGTGAATTTTACAGATTTTTAATGATTAATTATAATTAAATAAATAAATATTAGGCTATTTATAGTAGTAAAATTAATACTCCTAATAAAAATTAAGGCCCTAATTCTATACTTTTTTAAAATTAATAAGCCCCTAATTTTATAATTTTTGAGTATTAAAATTTAATTTATAAATATTTTATATATGCAATATATATGCCAAAATTTCCCAAAATTTGTGAATAATGCAAAAATACAAAGAAATGGTATAAATAAAAGTTCTATAATTTTATAAAAATAAAAATGTGATTTTTGTGGGGTTTTTAACACCCAATGGGGCCCGGAAAAGTCATTTTTCGTAAAACGAGAAAATTTATAAAATACCTAGATGTTTAGAATAATGCGATGGTAAAAGCCGTTTGATGAAAAATAAGGTTCATTGTTTTATTTGAAATACCTGCTTTAAAATTATGATTCGGGTCGTAAAACATTTGAAATGAAAGCTATAAATGAAAAATAAAATACCTGAAAAATATCTTAAAAATACCGAGACGACACAGAATGCACGTAACACATAGCAATTAGGGTTTGACAGATAATTCCACATAAATAACACATTAACACACATAATTTATTATAAATATGATATAGTACATACATAAATTTCCCAAATGTTACATCCTTCCCCCTTAATAGGATTATGTCCTCAGAATCTCGCTACAAAAACAAATGAGGATATTTTTCTAACATTTCATTCTCAAGTTCCCAGGTTGATTCTTCAACCATAGGGTTTCTCCACAATACTCGTACTAAAGACACGGACTTATTTCTGAACACTTTCTCTCGCCAATCTAAAATTCTTATCTGCTGTTCTACAAAAGACAAATCATGTTGGATATCTATCGGTTCATATTCTATAACATGCCTAGAATCAGGATTATATCGTTTAAGCATCGACACGTGAAACACATTGTGAATATGTTTCATATGAAGCGGTAAAGCTAATTCGTATGCAACTTTTCCCACTTTCTTTAAAATATCAAATAGTCCGACGTATCGTGGCTTCAATTTCCCCTTGTTGCCAAATCTGGTTAATCCTTTCCATGGTGATATTTTGAGTAACACATGCTCTCCTTCCTGGTAGTCCATATCCTTCCTTGCTTGATTTGCATATTTGTGTTGCCTGTTTTGTGCTGCATCCAATCGTTTTCGAATGAGTTCTATCTTTTCTTTAGTCTGTTGGATTAATTCTGGACCCAAAACCTTGCGTTCTCCAACTTCATCCCAATATACTGGTGATCTGCATTTTCTTCCATATAACGCTTCGTACGGTGGCATTCCAATGCTTGCATGATAGCTGTTGTTGTAAGAAAATTCAACCAAAGGTAGATGCTCATCCCAACTGCCTTCGAAATTAATCGCACAAACTCATAGCATGTCCTCGATTGTTTGGATAGTCCTTTCACTTTGCCCATCGGTTTGCGGATGATAAGCGGTACTCATGTTTAATTTAGTTCCAAGACATTCTTGAAATTGTCTCCAAAATCTTGAATTGAAACGGGGATCTCGATCAGACACGATAGATATTGAAACTCCATGTCGCATCACAATTTCCTTGAGATACAAGTGCACTAGCTTATCGAGGGAAAATCTTCCGTTGATCGGTAGAAAATATGCCGACTTTGTTAGTCTGTCAATGATTACCCATATCGCATCATGATTGGCTTTAGTTCTTGGTAGTCCTACCACAAAATCCATCGCTAGATGTTCCCATTTCCATTCTGGAATATCCAATGGTTGCAGTAATCCGCTCGGACGTTGATGTTCCGCTTTAACTCGCTGGCATGTGTAACATTTACTTACCCATTCTGCTATTTCCTTCTTCATATTCGGCCACCAAAAGTTTTCTTTCAGATCGCGGTACATTTTTGTACTCCCGGGATGAATGGAATACTTCGAACTGTGCGCATCTCGCAATATTTTTTCTCTCAGTTCTGCCTCGTTAGGGATCCAAATTCTTGATGCAAAGCGTAGGATTCCTTTGTTATCCTTCTGAGTTGTAATTTCTTCTCCCGTTAAGTCGTCATCTTGACTCATCACTTCTTCTTGACAGGGGAGAATCTTCTCTAGTAATTCCGGGTGAAAAGTCATAGCGTAGATAGCTACTGTAGATTCATTGAGAACACGAATTTCGATTTCCAATTTGTCAAATTCCTTGGCTAATTCTTCGCATGAAGTTAACAAATTCAATCTTTCTTTCCAGCTTAGCGCATCTGCCATAACATTTACTTTCCCTGGATGATAACTGATCGTAACATCGTAATCTTTAATCAATTCAAGCCATCGGCATTGTCTCATGTTCAGTTCCTTCTGCGTAAAGATGTACTTCAGAATTTTTTGATCCGTGTAGATTTTGCATTTTTCATCGTAGAGATAGTGTCTCCAAAGTTTCAATGCAAATACGATCGCTGCTAATTCCAGGTCATGCGTAGGATATTTATGTTCATGAGGTTTTAGCTGTCTCGAAGCATATGCAATGACATTACCATGCTGCATCAGTACACATCCTAATCCGCGGTATGAAGCATTGCTGTAAATGACAAAATTCCCATGCTCGTCTGGCAATACGAGTACCGGTGCGGTTACTAATCGATTCTTCAGCTCTTGGAAACTTTCTTCACATTTGTCATCCCATACGAATTTTTCACTTTTTCGAGTTAACTTGGTCAACGGCGTTGCTATTTTCGCAAAATCTTTGACAAATCTTCTATAATATCCTGCCAATCCCAAGAAACTTCGAACATCTGTTGGTGTCTTTGGCCTTTTCCAACTCAACACAGCTTCAATCTTCGCGGGATCGACTTGAATGCCTTCTCTACTGATGATGTACCCTAGAAATTGTACTTCCTTCAACCAGAATTCACATTTCGAGAATTTCGCGTACAGTTGCTCTTTCGTCAGAATTTCCAAAGCAATCTTCAAGTGCTCAGCATGTTCTTCTTCCGTCCTTGAATAAATCAAGATGTCATCAATAAATACAATCACAAATTTATCCAGATACATTTTGAATACCATGTTCATTAGATCCATGAATGCTGCTGGCGCGTTGGTCAAACCGAATGCCATTACAAGAAACTCGTAATGTCCATATCTGGTACGGAATGCAGTCTTGGAAATATCTTCAGCTTTAATTTTCAATTGATGATAGCCCAATCACAAATCTATATTCGAAAACCATGCGGCTCCTTTTAGCTGATCGGATAAATCATCGATTCTTGGTAGAGGATACTTATTCTTGATAGTGAGCTTATTCAATTCACGATAGTCAATGCATAGTCGCATGCTGTCATCTTTCTTCTTTACGAACAATACCGGTGCACCCCGCGAAGATACACTGGGTCTTATGATGCCTCGGTCTAGAAGATCTTGTAGTTGCATTGACAATTCCTTCATCTCGACTGGAGCCATTCGATATGGAGCTTTCGAAACTGGTTTTGTATCTAGCGCTAAATCAATCGTAAATTTAATTTCTCGATCTGGCGGTAACCCTGGAAGATCTTCTGGGAAGACGTCCGGAAATTCACATACAACTGGAATATCTTCTATTTTGGGACATCCTTTCTCAGTATCTAACATGTAAGCTATGTACATCTCACATCCCTGTCGAAGCAATCGGTTGGTCTGCATCGCAGTTAGAAATTTTTTTTGTTGTTTTTCCCCCTTGAACATTACCGTTGCATTTTCCGGAGTTCGCAATTTGACTTTTTTGTTCACGCAATCGATCTGAGCATTATGACAAGCTAACGAATTCATTCCCAAAATGACGTCAAACTCTCCTAACTTAAAAGGAATCAAATCTATGGAGAAATGATTTTCGACTATTTCGATATCGCACGCAGGACACACTCGATCTACCGGAACTTGGTCGTCATTCGCTAATTTTTTAATTAACGTCTCGCCCAACCATTCAATTTCGCAATGTAACTTATCAAGGAATTCTTCAGATATAAATGAACGAGTAGCTCCAGAATCAATTAATACTTTTGAATTTACGGAATTCACCAAAAGCGTACCTGCAATTACACTAGGACTCCGCATTGCTTCTTTCATTGTCACGTTGAAAGTTCTTGCTCTGGGTTAATTAGGCGGCGGTGGAGGAGGTAATGTCAACACTTTCGGAATACTGGCTGTCATTGCTGGTCCTTTATAATGCCTAGCGATATGCTCTTTCTTTCCACATTGGAAGCAAGTAATTTCGGTTGTTTTCCTGTTGGACATTCGTTAGAATAGTGCCCTTTCTGCTTACATTTAAAACATGTCACATCCGCTTTGATACATACACCGGTGTGTTTTCGTCCACAAGTTCTGCAGTACGGTACTGGAACTCTGACAATTCCCTGCTGGCTAGGGGCTTGGAAATGATTACATGTCTTCTAGATACCTTGTCCTATTCTTTTAAAATTCAAATTTGTCCGGGCTTGAAATCCTGGTTTCCTGCTGGATCGGTCTTGGAAACTTCACTGTCCTCTTTCCTTTTGAGATCTTTCGCTTTCTCCTTCAATGATCAAGGCTTTCTGGACTACAGCGGTATATGTTGTTAACTAAAAAACTGCAACTTGCCTACGGATCCACGGTCGTAACCCTTCTTGAAACCTTTGGACTCGTTTTTCTTCAGTATCAACTTGTTCTGGAACGAACCTAGCCAATTCAGTAAATTTGGCTTCATACTCTGTCACGGACATACTTCCATGCTTTAATTCCAAAAATTTAATCTGCATTTGATTTCTCACATAGCGAGGAAAATGTTTCTCTAAGAACAGCTCTTTAAACCTATCCCATGCAATAACATCTTCACCTTCTAAAGCCTTTTTAGATTCTCATCAATAATTCGCTTCTCCTTTCAACAAATAACTAGCAAAGCTAGTCTTCTGGTCTTCGCCTACCTTCACTAACGCAAATGCTTTCTCTATTTCTTTCAACCAAGTGGTAGCCTTAATAGGATCGGCTGACCCATCATATTCTGGAGGTTTAACCGACTGAAATTGTTTGAAGTAACAATAGGTATAGCTGGTGGTATCTGAGGCTCAGGACGAGGTGGCTGTTGTAACATTTATTGTTGAATCTGCTGCTGTTGTTGCTGCATCTGTTGTTGCATCATTACCATCTGTTGTTGCATCAGATGGAACATTTGGTTCAGGGTATCATTGGTTTGTTCTTCGAAATTGCTGTTAGAAGTCTCAGTCCTAGTCTTTCTCTTTGGTGCCATTTTCTGATAATAAAACAAGTGATGTCTCTTTAACAGTTTAATAATTAATTGACAGTAGATAAGAAAATAATTTATCCTGTATTAACAAAATTTAGATAATGGTTCCAAGAAAGAAAACAGTTTGCTTAATATAAAAACCAAAAATGTAAACAGCTAAATGAAATGTTTGTCTCTTTTTTTTCGAAAGAATTTAAAATATGAAAAGCTGTAAAATAATAAAGTAAAAGTAAATGTTGTAAAACTGTAAAGACTGAAATTTAAGTAAAGGAAATTTTGAAAAAGTTCATTTTATATATGACACCAGCCTCAGGTGTAAGTGCTTGGTACAAAAAGTCTCATTCTGCTGGTCATAACTGCAGCTACAAGTCAAACTAACTACTACCAGTCAAACTACTACTACAAGTCAAGCTACTACTACACACATACACACTACTCACTATGTCATACTAGGCTGCATCTATATACATCTGTCCTCTGAAGTCAATATCTCAGAACCCCGGCGGAATACGCCTCAGCTCATCCCTAAGTATCTGAACCAAAGTCTGCGCCAAACGGAATATCCTGTAAAACTTCGCAAAAAAAGGCGGCCCCTCATGTGTCAAATCATCCAGCTCCCAGGTAGCACTCATCAAAGCAGACTGTAACCTATGCCTCATCATGTAATTTGGCTGTAAGGCAGCTAACGGTCCTCGGTCTCTCTGATCAAATAAATGCATGATCTCCCTACACTGAGCTCTCCAGTACTCAACATCATATCTCATAACCCTGTACTCATGGTATGGTACCATATATGGCTGTGCAACCTGACCCACTGACTCCTGTGACGGAACCCTCGGCATCCTTGCACCCTACTGTGGTAACCCCAACTGTAAATCCACATCATGCTCGCCCATCCCCTCAACTGGGATCATCAGAAATATGTCTGGCTCTGGGGCATGTACTGGTATAGGAGGCAATACTGGTGGTGATGGAAGCTCTGGATCAATCCCCAGTATAAACTGATGCTCTACCGGTAGTGGGATCATCGGCTCAAAAAACTCCAATGGATCAAACATCTTTATAGGGTAATGGACTATCCCCTGTACTGGAGGTACTGGCTCCTGTGGCAATGGTGGTGGAGGTGGAAGAGGAGGAAACATGACCTCAGATACTGTTGGCACAACTAGTGCGACTGGCCCGGTAACTGTCCTCTCAGAAAAAGCCGAATAACCTGACGATGCCATCTGATAATATACCAAAGAAAGAAGAAAGGTCACTAAATCAATCCTAGAACTATTACCTTTCTATCCTAATCTTATCTAAGTCCTAACATTATTCTTCCTATTTGACTATTCCTATCCTATGTGATCTTCCTATCTTATCTTAACCCTAATGTTCTTGTTTTCAGGGACCAAACCTACAGCTCTGATGCCAAACCTGTAACGCCCTCCAGACCCGGGGTATAAGTCTAGGGGTTACTAGCTAATCACCAAACATGTACAATCTGATAAACAAATAATAAAGAAATGAATCTAAACATCTTAGCACTAACCAGGATCTTTTTAGGTTGAAGTATGAAAACAAGAACCACTAACTACTTTATTACAAACCAAATTCAAAATCTTACAAACTCTCTTTATTACAAATCATTGTCTAACCAGTTTTAAACTAAGTTCATCTTTTATTCAAACGCACACACTAACTATCTACAATTCACCTGTTCATGCAACTCAAAGCTTTCTTCCTGGATTGGAATCAACATCTTGGGTATGAGAGGATCCCGAGGCTTGACCCGCTTCTTTACCACTCGAGTCCTGATGGGTTTCATATTCCTTCTTAACTGAAAACAATAAGGTGAATAACAACAAAAAGGGGTGAGCCAAAAATTGCTCAACAAGTCCACAAAATATAAACAGTGTTTAAGTGGTTTAAATGAAACGGTAACCTGGGCATATCTCCAAAGATATAACCCCGCGAGAGTAGAAAGAAGGCCATTACTGGCGAGTACAAACGAACTAAACTGGACACAACTTCGCATCTATACCCTGCTGATCAGCCAGGATACAGTGCAGATCTATATCCCACTATATAGATCTCGCCGGGCACCCAGGCACTACGGCCCATCTCAAGGATCCGGTTATGTCCCGGTCCTTAGGATTAAGTAAACTTAACCCCCAAAAGTATCATTATCCAGTCCATGGAGTAGCAACCGGAACAATCGGTATGCTTTGATATATTCTAATCACCAGAATATATCAATATTTGTGAGTAATAATTGGAATATGAACAAATGAATTCAAATGAAAAAAAGAAATCAAGAATCGAAATGAAGTATGAACAAGAATTAAAAGAGTGCAAGCGTGATAAGAATCTGAAGAAATATCACTATTCTGAAATTAGAATAGGGGAAAAACTTGCCTTCTGCGCGACTCACTGCAATTGTGTCACCTTTGTCTATCACCGACTCAACCTGCCTTGATGGCTTAGCTTCTGTTAGAGAAATAGACTGGTTTAGTCATTTCATACTTCAATTACGTCTTGAACCGACTTCACATCGTTCTTATTGTCTATCCATGCGCTTATGACTGACTCGTATAATACATATTAGCAAGTAAGACTCGATTAACCACATAATACACATAAGCACATAATTATTTTTAATAGTTAAAATAATTTTTAGAATCAAAATCGACTCGCTGACCGCTCAACTGATCATTATCTGACTCGTTTCCTATTTTTCGGAATTTTTCGGACTCTTCTCGGCACGCGATTCGACTGATAATCCAACGAATAACAAATTCAACAAGTTTTCTAGAAGACATTAGGCTTTAATATTATTTTTAATAAAAAGAATTCATTTTTGTGAGTCAAGGGGCTTTCATTTCGCTCGAATCGGACTAACGGTCTAATTAATATCAATTAAATATGAATAATTCAATTTATTATTCAATATAAATAATTATTACTAATTTTTAAACCCTAAAATATTTTTTAAATAATTATTTAAGAAAAATCAGAATTAAAAATGATTTTTCTATAATTTTTGAAATTAAAATGAATTTATTATGATTTATTGAAAATTATTTGATTAATTATCAAAATAATTAATCATTTTTAAATAATTAATAATTAATTAATAATTAATTAATAATTAATAAATAAATAATAAATAATTGAGAAAATAATTAAATCTGATTTTTAGAAAATATTTCAAAATTATTTATAATATAAATTAATTAATTAAATAATTAATTAATCAATTTATAAAATAAATAAATCTGATTTTTATAATCAATAAAAATAAAAATTAAATCCAGAAACATTTGTTAGAAACAGAATCTCTGACAAAACGGATCAAAACCGGGTCAAACGGGTTGGGTTCCGGGTCATGAAGAACATGACCGGAAATTATTCAGAATCCGGCCACCGACCAGTATTCCGGCCAACCAAAAATCAGGCCGAAACAACATCGTTTGGTACGGTTTTTGAGTCCAAACCATTTCAAATCACTTCCACAACACAACCACACCGTTCAATCGCCGGAATCATCCCTGGATACTATTCTCCGATCAAACCGACTTAAAACTCCGGCCAAACTTTGAATTTCTTCATTTGTACATGAAACTTAACGTTCTATAGTGCAAATCAAAGCTTACAACACGTATAATCAAAGCCCTAACAATTCAGGAACCAAATATTCACCAAAATCACGAAGCTATGCTTTGAAAATTGAACATAAACCCTAATAATCGAATATTACTATCCAGGTATCGTTTGTTCAATTAAACACCATTAATCGATTGCAAATAACATCAGGAAGCTATATCAATCATCAAAACATCATAATAACCCTAGAATCAAAAAGCCCTAATTCAAACATAAACCCTAGAAATTGAAAATCAAAAACTACGAATTAAAACATGAAATTGATGCTAAAAACAGAAAGAACAGATCAAAACCTTCAATTTGGGTACTTGAATCACACGATTTGATGTTGTAATCAGTGAGAAATCACGGCTTGAATTCCTGACCCGACCCCGTTCTTCCCGACCCGATTTCAGAGAATTTTGTGAATTTTGCAGATTTTTAATGATTAATTATAATTAAATAAATAAATATTAGGCTATTTATAGTAGTAAAATTAATACTCCTAATAAAAATTAAGGCCCTAATTCTACACTTTTTTAAAATTAATAAGCCCCTAATTTTATAATTTTTGAGTATTAAAATTTAATTTATAAATATTTTATATATGCAATATATATGCCAAAATTTCGCAAAATTTGTGAATAATGAAAAATACAAAGAAATGGTATAAATAAAAGTCCTATAATTTTATAAAAATAAAAATGTGATTTTTGTGGGGTTTTTAACACCCAATGGGGCCCGGAAATGTCATTTTTCGCAAAACGAGAAAATTTATAAAATACCTAGATGTTCAAAATAATGCGATGGTAAAAGTCGTTTGATGAAAAATAAGGTCCATTGTTTTATTTGAAATACCTGCTTTAAAATCATGATTCGGGTCGTAAAACGTTTGAAATGAAAGCTATAAATGAAAAATAAAATACCTGAAAAATATCTTTAAAATACCGAGACGACACAGAATGCACGTAACACATGGCAATTAGGGTTTGACAGATAATTCCACGTAAATGACACATTAACACACATAATTTATTATAAATATGATATAGTACATACGTAAATTTCCCATACGTTACATCAACGGATGTTGATCTTTGCCTCTCGACGGATGATGCAGATTGTCTCTCAACGGATGATGCACTTGGTCTTTCGACGGATGTTGAATTATGTGCTCCATTAGTTATAGATTTTTCTGCATTATCCTTAGATATTATTTCTTGATCACTTTCATTATCACTATCATCACAAATCATCTCAATATTGTCAAATTTGAGGTTTTCATGGAAATCTCCATCTTGTAGTCCTTCAATCTTTTTATCATCAAACACAACATGTACAGATTCCATAACAATGTTGATTCTGAGATTGTAGACTCTGTATACTTTTCCAACTACATATCCAACAAAAATGCCATCATCTGCTTTGGCATCAAACTTTCCATTCTGGTCAGTTTGATTCCTCAGGATATAGCATTTACAGCCAAAGACATGAAGAAAGTTTAATGTTGGCTTCCTATTCTTGAACAATTGGTAGGGTGTCATGCATTTTGCTTGATTAACCAAAAAGATATTCTGAGTGTAGCATGCAGTATTTACAGCTTCTGACCAAAAGTATGTTGGTAACTTTGATTCTTCTAGCATTGTTCTTGCAGTTTCAATAAGAGATATGTTCTTCCTTTCCACCACTCCATTTTGTTGTGGGGTTCTTGCTGCTGAAAATTCATGCATGATCCCATTCTCTTCACAAAACAATCTCATCACAGAATTCTTGAACTCGGTTCCATTGTCACTCCTGATTCTTCTAACTTTGAAATCAGGATGATTGTTGACTTGTCTTATGTGATTGATGATGATTTCACTAGCTTTATCTTTGGATTTGAGAAAATATGTCCAATAGAACTTTGAGAAATCATCCACAATTACTAGGCAGTATCTTTTCTTTGAGATGGACGTCACATTGATGGTCCAAATAAATCCATGTGCAGTAGTTGTAAAGATTCTTCGATTGTTGAATCAAGCTTCTTTTTGAATGATTTCCTTTATGACAGGCATCACATAGTCCATCCTTTGAGAATTTCACTTAAGGAATGCCTCTTACCAAATATTTCCTGACTAGTTCATTCATAGTCTTGAAGTTAGGATGGGACAGCTTCTTGTGCCATAGCCAACTTTCATCTTGACTTGCCTTGCTGAAGAGACTAGTGACAGATTCCGCATTTGATGAGTTGAAGTCGGCTAGATACATATTTCCTTTTCTCACTCCAGTGAAAACCACTTTGTTGTTTTTCTTGTTGGTCACAACACAGGCTTCAGAATTGAATGTAACTGAGTTGCCCTTATCACAAAGCTGGCTGATACTCAACAGATTATGCTTGAGTCCATCCACTAGGGCAATTTCCTCAATGATGACGTTTTCTTTAGAAATCAAGCCATATCCCACAGTATAACCCTTGTTGTCATCTCCAAAAGTGATACTTGGGTCAGCTCTCTCCTTGAACTCAGTGAGCAGGGTAGAATCTCCAGTCATGTGCCTTGAGCACCCACTATCCAAATACCAAAGATTCTTTCTATTTCCCTGCACACAACAAAATCAAATCAAGTTGATTTTGGTACCCAAGTTTCCTTGGGTCCTGCTTTGTTAGCCCTTTTCTTAGGTTTCTTAGGCTTGTCCTCATTTGACTTAGGTATCTGAGATTCATCCTTAGTCATTTGCGTAGAACCTTTAAAACCATTCATCATTACAGAATTATCATGCACAGGCTGGTTAACATGGAAAGGCATATTTTGTGCAAACATGTTATTCCAGTAAGGCATGCTAAATGGCATTTGTGGCATACTAAATGCAGCATAGTAGGGATTTTGTGCAAATGGCATAATAGCAAATTGTGCATTCAAATTATGTGCAGGCATAACATTCACATGCATTGTAGGCATGTTAGGAAATGAAGGAGGTGCAGACATGGGTGTATGCATAGCAAGTTTGCAATTAACAGACAAATGATTAACACTACCACACTTCACACAGAATTTTCTAGGAGCATATTTATCAGGTGTGTAGTTGTTATGTTTGTTAATTCCTACTTTCCCATTTTTATTGTTTTTCCTTTTTGATTATGCTTAAACTCAATTTTCTCCAATCTATCATTCAATTCCTTGATTGACAATTGCCCTACATTGACTCTCTTGTTCTTTTTCACTTGACTTGTTTCTCCTGGAACAAAGTTCTTGGAAACTGATCCATATTTCTCATTTAACTTATCTAGCTAGGATTTGCTAACTGGCTTTCTTTCACTCAAAGGATGTGGTTCCTTGTCTTTCGATGGATAATTCTTTTGATCATTCGACGGATAACCTTCATTATCCGTCGAAGGCCCAAGAAATACTACAAAAACCCAATGAAAAAAATCCTAGGCCCAACTGGGGGTGGTCCCCGGACACGTGGCACTCACACAGGATAGCAACGGTCCCATATTACCAAAAATAGCATGGTAGCATCTCAGGCGTCCATATGTCATGACCTCAGGAAATCCCAACAACAAGGGTATAGTTGGGCCCGGCTTCCCATCTGGACCAATGAAGATCTGGTACCAAGTCCTGCTGAATGTTTATGCATGCCGCATCAGCACTATTTCTTTAATTTCGTTTTAAGTTTGTGTGCATTTAGTTGTGTCCCATTAATTTTTAAGATCATCAGATCATTTATGCTGATTTCTTTTCCTAGTTTCTAGTTTTTTTCATTTCCGTCTGATGAAAATTATTTCATTATCCCTCAACTCTGATGTGATTTTTATGATTTGGCTATGTTTATGCATTAAAAAACTTTTCCAAGAGATAATATTGATTTGTTTTTGTTTTTATTATTTGTAGAACTTAGGGTTTACTTCCGATTAATCCTCAACTTGATTGGGTTACCTACTATATTTTTTCCATCTTAGTCATATTAGTAATTAATTTGAAAGGCTTAATGACCTTTTGACCCCTAAAATATAGGTTGGTATACCCATCATCCCCATATGTATGAAATCATACATTGTGACCCCCAATGTATGAGATTTTGTACCATTTAACCATTTTTACTGTTACCGGTATAAATCGGAGGGGTAAAAAGACATTTACCCTCCTAGTTGTACCGTTATGGGTTAAAAGATATATTTCACATATCTTGAGGGTGAAAAAGTACACCATAATATATTTTAAGGGTTAACCGATATGTAGGTATATTTTATGAAATTTATATATAGTTTTTTGTATAAGCTAGTTTGGAGTTTGGAACAATAACAAAAAAATAAGAATTCCTAAAAGGTGATAGCACTTCTAAACAAGGGACCATCTAACAGATTAATTATATTTAATATATTCACCTAATTGTATAATTTAGAGTTTGATAACCTATTTTTCAAGTTGAGTTTGAATTTAATGGTCAAATAGTCATTTAATATGTTAATCAACGTTATTTGTTAATAAACTAATAGTTTATCACCATTTTCTTTCTTAACAAATCAACATGGCCTATAAATTCATCATACATTTTGCTCTTCCTGTCAAACAACCAAGTCTGCTTAGCCATCAGAAATAAGTATATAGACAAAAAATATCATACATACATATACCAACACATAGGGAAGGGAACTTGTGATGATAGAGGGTGATGATGTGGGTGTGGGTTAGGCCAAAAAATACCGAAAAGATGTTAAAAGTTAGGGTCTTTCTGGGAGTTCATATTGTTTACTCTATGGTAACACTAAGGTGCTTAAATATATGGCAAAATTTGCTAATTCAAATCCTATTAATCTCTGTGATGATTTTCTGCAAGTCATCCCTTTTTGCCATTACAAGATCCTTGGCGTTCCTTGTGTAAACTTATAGCTACCTTGAATTTAGAATATGTACTACTATGTTCCTATATATTAAAAAGCATTTCATAGTTATCTTAGGCTCGATGGCACCTATATTGATCCGACTAATTTTGTTCACAAATTTTTCTTTGAGTCCTTCCTCATTCCCCTCTCTCCCGAACAGAAAAAAAGGATAAGATAGATAGCAAGTAAAGAAGCCATATGATAAGATGTGGAAATGGGAAGGAGGTGCACTCGGAAAACAACACCTGGAGCAGATGCTGGACTTGGAATCTCAATTTTGGTGTCTCTGCTGGAAAGAGGTTCCTTCCTCTACAAATGTTTAGCATCTCACAGTAGTTCTTCGTATTATGTCCACTAGTACCGGCACATCCACCACCATTTGTCCTATTGCCTATGACATCGGGGCCTTCTTTCAAATTACTTGATAGTGTTTGACCATAGTACTACTTTTAACTTGTTTAATCTTTCGGTACTACTTTTTTGTATTTGTAACATTTACTTCTCATGTTGCCCGTTTTTATTATAGAAGGACCTATATGAGGAGTAAAAATGTGAATATGACCAAAGTTAGATGATCAAAAATATATATAAATTTTATAAAATAATTCGTACATATCTGTTAGGCCTTAAAGTATATTATAATGTAAATTTTCACCCTCGAGATATGTGAAGTGTACCTTCTAATCTATAACGGTATAATTCGGAGGGTAAATATCTTTTTTGCCCCTCCGATTTATACCGGTAACGGTAAAAATGATTAAAGGGTACGAAATATCATATATTGGGAGTTAAAAGGTATGACTTCGTACATTTGGGGTTGATGAGTATAACAAATTATACTTTAAGAGCCAAAAGGTTATTAAGCCTAATTTATAAACGTGAGTTTGTTTGTGTGTTTGTTAATATTTGCAGGGGCGGTAGAAGTCAAAATTAGTTTGTTATGCCTAAAATGTGTGACACAGGACCTCTTCGTGTACTTTTCCCTGCCTCTCCGATTCACCTCTTGCGGACTATGACAGTGACAATTTTCACTCGTGGCGGAAGTGCACTACCAGTTGCTTACATTATGAATGTTCCAGAGCAAGGACGTTGCAGGGATTCACTTAGGCACTCAGCAATGCTTGTTACTTGAAGATAATGAGAAGATTTTACTCGTAGAGTGAGGAACATTATTAACTGCTTCCGCGTATTTGACGAATTATGATTCAACAGATGAATATTGCTCACGGACAACTTAATACTAGGAAATTTCACCAAAAATAACAAGCAAAGTATTCAACTTGGAGTTTGGACAAACACTCAGGCAGAAACTGATACTGAAGACAAAAAAAATAAGACAAAAAAAAACCCTTAACCCTTTTTTAGTATATTTAGGTTCTTCACCAACACATGTTCTTCACCACTTAACCCTTTTTTCTCCTATATATTATCCACCTACGTCCTAGCATAAATTTTTTTCCGTATTATAAACAATAAACTAAGCTGTCATAAATAAAAAAGGAGTAAATCAATGAACAATTTAAACACCAAGTAGGCCAATGGCTAGATGTTTCTACTACAACTTGATAATTATTCCTAATCCAAAAGCAAAAAGATTACAAGAAAACAATGAAAGCCAAGGCAATGAAGAAAACTCGTAAAGTAGAATGTGAATAATTTCTTCATGATGAGTCGCTTGATCCTTGTCATCACCTTAGGTTCAGGTCCTGATCCAGAGCCAGATTCAAACCCTGATGTACCAGGACTTGGAGCACCGCTCATTGTACTTGGTTGTTGATCACCCGTGACTGATGAGCCGTCATCCTTTATTGTTGTCAGGGTGGCATCAACAAGAGCTGTTGGTGATGTTGGAATGGACGGACAGAACGTCATAGTGTAATCAGCCCCCGTGCAAGTAAACGTACTAGTTAAATCATCGTAAGCATAACTATAAGCTCTCGGACAAGCCATCTTAAACAGAGCCGCGTAAGTGTTAATATAGAGCATATAGGTCAGATATTCAGTTTATACAGCTGGATACAGGTGTCAAGTTAGTTACAAATAGTCAGTAGGAGAGTTAGATAGTGGAGAGGTTTTACTTTACATTTCCAGGTGTATATATTGAATCTTCGTTACAGAGTATGTAAGCTTTTCTCACTTCTGTTAACAAAACTTCATCTTCTCCAAATATATTTTAAGCTTCACTGCAAATATATGATCAATTTGCCTGATTCTATCATGGTATCAGAGCTTCAAATACGTTAAATCCTCCTCATTTCCGTATCTTATCATCATCTATCATCTTTACTATCATCTCTATCTTCATTATCTTAGATTTTCTGTAATTTTCACCGAAGTTAAAGCTCAACAATGGCAGCAAGTTACTCAACTGTTGCTCAAGGTTCAACTTCAACTGGATCTGGTACTTTAATTGACTGTAATCATCCCTATTATCTTAATTTATCAGATCATCCAGGTATACTTCTTGTTACCGTAACTCTCTCTGAACATAACTATAGTCAGTGGAGTAGATCGATGAAGATCGCCTTATCATCCAAACTCAAATTAGGATTTATTGATGGATCTTATGCTAAACATGCATCTAATTCAAACTTATTACTCTATTGGAATCGCTGCAATGATATTGTTACGTCTTGGATATTAAATATCGTTTCTCCTGAAATTTGTCAAAGTGTGATGTTTATGAATTGTGCAAAAGATATCTGGAATGATTTAGCTGCTAGATTTGCTCATGTTAATGTGCCTAAACTGTTTAATCTCAAGCATGAACTGGCTCATCTCACTCAGGGTACTATGTACATCTCTGCCTATTTTACTAAATTCAGATCTCTTAACGATGAATTAGAGTCTCTTTCTGAAATGCCTAAATGCTCCTGTGCTAAATGCACCTGTGATACTAATCAGCGATTGGCAAAATTTCTTAGAGCTAATCTGTTAGCTCAGTTTCTGATGGGATTAAATGAGACATTTACTGTTACCCGTGGTCATATACTGATGATTACACCAGCTCCTTCTTTAAGTGAAGCTTATGGTATACTCCTTCAAGAGGAGCAACAACTAGAAAAATTACCTGTTTCCACAGTTTTCTCTGAAAATTCTGCTATGGCTGTCAAGCAGTATAATCCTTATGGAAATAAGACCAATAAATCTGCTAAGAAACAAGTCTCGGATGCCTCTACTCTCTACTGTGACTATTGCCAAACTAATGGCCATACTCGAGAGAACTATTTCTGTCTAAATGGTTTTCCTGATTGGCACAAGTTTTATGGCAAGCCAAAGCCTGTTCCTAGACATCTCAGAGGCAAACCTCAAGTGAATGCAACTTCTGCTGACAAGTCTGTTGCTAATGTCCACTCTGCAGATTCCTCATCTATTTTTCAGCCTGGTACTTCTTCAGATAACTCAACTATTTTTTCTGATTCTCAATACAAGCAGATCTTGCAGATGATTCAAGCTAGTTTTAAAGATCTGAATAATTCTGGTCCTCCTGCTGTTGGTTGGGGTGCTTCTGCTAATACCGTGCATGCTGCAGGTATTCATCAGCACTTTGTTGGCTATACAAACTGTCAAAACACCGATTCAATGATGTGGATCATTGATTCTGGTGCTACTGACCACATCACTCTATTTTACACCTTTTAACTGATGTACAACCATTTCACCCTTCATTACATTTGCCCAATGGCAATTCTGTTGATATTACTCATGTTGGAAGAGTTGTTCTGACTTCTGATTTAATTCTTGATCATGTGTTGTGTGTTCCATCTTTCACCTATAATCTGTTGTCCACTTCCAAACTTTCTCAAGCTAATAAATGCATTATCTCATTTGATAATACTAGTTGTTTTATTCAGGACCCTTCTTTGAAGATAGTCAAAGAGATTGGTAAAGCTCAGGGGGGGGACTATATACTCTGCACCAATCGTATGTTAACAATGTGTTTCAGTGCAATGTTGCTTCTGATACTGAGCAAGATTTAGCTTTATGGCATGCTCGACTTGGACATCCAGCAGCTTCTACTATGAAGTATCTCTCTTATTTTTTGCCTTCTACCTCGTGTGATTTCTCACAATGTGATATGTGTCATTTGTCTAAACAAACAAGGTGTGTTTTTCACTCTTACTACGGTAATGTCTGACCTTGGTATTCTTCACCAGACCAGTTGCACCTACACCCCTCAACAGAATGGGGTTGTAGAACGAAAACACAGATCTCTACTTAATATTGCTAGAGCACTTCGCCTTCAGGCTAATCTGCCTTTGACTTTTTGGGGTGACTGTCTTTTGACAGCTACATATCTTCTCAATAGAAAACCAACCTCTGTCTTACAAGGTGCTACTCCCTATGAGATTCTATATCACCATAAGCCGATCTATTCTCATTTAAAGATTTTTGATTCATTATGTTTTGCCACTAATCTTAGTCCTCACAAAGATAAGTTTACTGATAGGTCTCTCAAGTGTGTCTTTCTTGGTTACCCAATTGGCACCAAGGCATATAGAGTGATGCATCTTGCTACCAAGAAAGTATTTCTATCTAGGGATGTTCTGTTTGTTGAATCTGTATTCCCTTTTCACACAATTACTAGTCAGTTTCATACACACTTGTTTCCTACTGATTCTCCTCTCATTTCTGAGGATCAGCTTTTATGTTCTTCCACTCCCACTCTTACTGAATCTCACATTTCATCTGCTCTTCCTGACTTCCCTGATGAGTCTCATACTTCATCTATTTCTGCTTCTGATTCTCCATCAAATCCTCCTCCAATTTCTTCCAATCTTCCATCTGGCAGACCTGTTAGACAAAGGAAGGCACCTGCCAAGTTTGCTGACTACACTAATCTTCCCTCACACATTCTTCCTTCTACATCTGCTAATACATATCATCTGTCTTATAGTTGTTTCACTGCTCCTTATCAGAGTTTCTTAACCAAAGTAGACCAAATCTATGAACCCAAGACCTATTATCAGGCTAGTAAATACAGTGTTTAGTGTGAAGCCATGGTTGTGGAATTAGCAGCCCTGGAAGCCAATCATACATGGGACGTTGTCCCTTTACCTCCTAATAAGAATATTGTGGGCTGAAAATGGCTCTACAAGGTTAAATATCATGCGGATGGTTCTGTTAATAGGTACAAAGCCAGGCTTGTAGCCAAAGGCTTCACACAAACTGAAGGCTTGGATTATTTCCAAACTTTTGCTCCTGTAGCAAAAATGACTACTGTGAGGGTTCTGTTAGCTCTTGTTGCGGCTAATAACTGGCCAGTAACTCAGATGGATGTTAAAAACGCTTTTCTGCATGGAGAGCTTCATGAGGAGGTGTATATGTCTTTACCTCCAGGCTATGTTGTGCCTGTCTCTGCCTATACTGGTGTGCCTTTGCTCCGTAAGCTACTCAAATCTCTGTATGGCTTGAAGCAAGCTCCTAGAATATGGTTTATTAAATTCTGCACTGTTCTAATTCAATTTGGGTTTAAGCAAGCTCACTCTGATCATAGTTTATTTGTGCTTCATCAAAAGACTTCTACCGTTGCCATTCTTGTGTACGTAGATGACATTTTAGTTACTGGTAATGACTCTCAGCTTATTATTTTGGTTAAAAATTATTTGGTCACTCATTTCAAAATTAAGGACTTAGGAGCTCTCAAGTATTTTCTTGGGATTGAAGCTGCAAGATCTGCTGAGGGCATTTACTTGAATCAACGGAAATACACTCTTGACATTATTCATGATGTTGGTTTTTCTCAAGCAAAATGTGGCGCCCTCCAAACCCGGGTCAGAAGTTTGGGGTCCACACACACACCTTAATTATAACCTGCTTATAACAATAATAAAGATAATAATAATATATGCAGTGACCCTACTTATCAACCACCACGGACCGCGACAGGTTAAAGTATGCACACAAGCCAACACACTAATATATTACAAACTGTTCAAATCCCAACTATTTCAAACTCACACTGAGTATCAAACATTATTACAAACTTTTACAAACTTAATTTATCCCAAAAGAAGCCTACTAGCTCAACTTCCTCAACCTGAACCCCTAGCTCTCGCGCTGGACTGGGGATCCTCGTTACCAACTGGTTCCTTTTTAACTGGAAAGAATATAAACAACATCGCACAAATGAGCTAACTAGCTCAGCAAGTCATAATAACAAAACTGAGAATAATGATCATCAGGTGACTATGATTATGATATCAAGTGAATATTGGATTATGATTTAGAATTGGATAATATACTTTTAATTTAAAAACCAAGGTTAGGCTGCTGATCAGTCACGCACTAACCCCGAGCAAGGCACACAGCATTGCTCTAACTACTGGATCCAAGGCACACATTGGCCTAACTTGACCATTATATGGTCTGACCACGAATCTGGTCCACAATTTTATAAAAACAATCCAATTCTAACATAATAACAGAATATGCAATAATTAACAATAACCAGAATCATTAACAACAATGAGTGTTTAACAATGAAAGGGTTTCAATCTTTGTAAGGATCAATAAAGTAGTTTAAAAGCTTGACTGCTGGGTGATGAAAGAATTGGATAACAAAAGAATCAATATTTCAGGGTTGCAAAGATTTGGGCTCTCAAAGCATAGGATACAGTGGTTGAATGTACAAGTAATTCAGTTCAGTGTTTGGGATTTTGTTTGCATGTATTTATGTAATAGTATCGTATATTTAAGGTTCGAGTTTAGGTTTACAATAATCAATGGTTTAGAAAGAATATGGTTCATGGCTCAAGAACAATAACTGAAATCAGGGTTTCGGTTTCCGTGCTTCAAAGCACTTGCAATGTCAACAAGACTATCAAGAATTTCAATATCTAGAGAAAGTTCAGAACACTTGCCTGGAATTAGCTTACTACTCTGTACTCGCTTCCGATCACAATCGTCTTACTCCTCAACTTATCTGTTTCCCTTTCCTACGCCTTGCCTCTTCTGCTCACATATCATAAGCATCTATCAATTATCGACTCACAAGATTCTATTCAATGCACACTTCTATCTACCCTTCGTTTTACCCAAATCCGATTAACGGATTGAAATCTATGCAATAACCAAGTAAATGTCGAGTATATAGACTGATAGTCAAACACCCAGTCACGTATAACACATAATACATCACGTAATCAAAGACATATCATTTATAAAGAGGTCTCGGTCATAAATGGGCTTTCTGGTATTTTAAAATAATTTTTAAAATATTTTTCGGAATTAAAACGGGTCGTTGGATCAATTTCGGGTTAATAAACAGGGTTCGGTTGGCCAATTCTGGCTCCGAAACAATTTTAGAATAATTATCGAGCCTTGAAAATAATTTAGAATAATATTTTAAAGCTCGAAACTATTTTTCAGAATTTTTAAATCATTTTTAATAATTAAATCTAATTAAATAATTAATTAAAAATCAATTAATAATTAATTAAATCAATTAATCAATTAATTTTCGAATTAATTGACTAATTAATCAATTAAAAATTAACTGAAATTAATTAAATAATTAATTCAGGTTTATTTGTGAATTAAAAATAATTTTCGAAATTAAAATAATAATTTTTAGAATTTTCAGAAATTAAAAACGAATTTTTATAATAAAAATAAATGAGAAATATGATTTTTAAATAATTTATAAACAGGAATCCAAAATATGCAAACTCGGGAAACCTGAGGGACTAAACTGTTTCTTCCCCAAAAGTCCAGGGGCCTGTTTGCAATTTTGCAAACCCCCGTCGTCGACTCGCCGGAGTGTGGCCGGAGAACACGATTCCGGTCACCTCAGGCCACCAAACTGTCCAGATCACAACTACACCTCACCAGAAACAAATTCATGCAATCAAATCATTATAATCATTCCTGAGTTGGCCGGAATTTGGCCAAGAACATCGCCGGTTTCCGGCGAACATCGAAAACTTTCAAAACACAACTCCCTTCTCTACAGACCTCGTTGATTCATGAAACTTATACGACTAGATTGCTAATTTTACAGAGAACACAACCCACTATAACACAACATCAATCTATCACAGAATAAGAAACCCCCAAATTTCAATTAAGAACATTCATACGGGTTATAAACCCTAATTTTAAAATTCGAAAATTAAACTCACTTTTGAGCATGTTATTGAACTCCAAATCAGACGTATGACATATGAAAATCATCAGGAAAACAAGCTCTACAACATGTAATCATCAAATCATACAAACAATCATCCGAACAAAAATTCATATTTTTAATAAATTTAATTCGAAAATAAATAAATTTCCAGAAAATAAACCTTTGATTCTGCAGTGAAACAAAGCTCAGAATCTGATAGAACACTTCAAATCCTTCGTTTTGGTTACTCAAGCTTTGAAAACAGAGATCGGTAACGCCTTCGTTTTGCTGTTTGATTCTTAGAACAGTTTATGAATATAAGATTTTTCTCTGTAAAATTATATATTTATCTGTCTGCAAATGATTTTGATACGAAATAAAATACGGTAAAAGGCTATTTATAATTACGGAAAATTAGTATCCCGTTGGATCATTCCGGATATAAAATGGTACGTTTATTTATAAAAACTGATCCAAACGGTATCGGTTTTCGGGATAGTTATCCAAATCAGTACAATTTGTACTGCGGTCTTGGTCTCAGCACCCAGTTACACGTACTACGAAGTGATAATTGGGATAGTTTAATAAAAAGCTCCCGTTTATCGAAAATACGGGTTTTATTAATTTACCGAAACGAATATTGTATCGAAAATGTTGTGCCGGGACCCGCGCAGGACAAACCGTACGCCGGATCGAAAAAGTCGAAACATGGAAAATGCTCGGAATATTACAATTAGGTTAGGAAGGAGTTCTCGGTAGAGTTTCGGGTTCCAAAAACATAACAACGGTTGACGTCGGTTGGTTCCCATTTTTATAAAATAGATTTTAATTACCCGGAAAAAGATTTCAAAAATTTCATATGATTCTTATAAATCTATAAATCAACATAAAAATAATTAGGAAGATATAACAATTATCTATATTTTATTTTGGACATATAAAAATTAAAATATTCAATTAACATTATTTTTGAATATCCAAGTACATATATCACTTAACAATTAACTCACAGAATAGATACTGAACACACATATTAATTATTTAATAGTAAAATAATTACACGCTATATCCCGGATATTACATCCTTCCCCCTTAAAAGGATTCTGTCCTCAGAATCTCCTAAGAAAACAAATGAGGGTACTTTTCTCTCATATCACTTTCTAACTCCCAGGTTGACTCTTCAACCTTTGGGTTTCTCCACAATATTCTTACTAACTTTATCACTTTATTTCTCAATATTTTCTCTCTTTCCTCTAAAATCTCTATTGGATTCTCTACATATGATAAGTCTGCCTGAAGCTCTATTGGCTCATATTCTATTACATGCCTGGAGTCTGGATTATATTTTTTGAGCATCGATACATGAAAAACATTGTGAATGTGCTCCATGTGCGGAGGTAACGCCAATTCATAAGCGACTTTGCCAACGCTCTTTAGGATCTCAAAAGGTCCGACATATCTTGGGCTTAGCTTCCCTTTCTTCCCAAACCTCGTTAGTCCTTTCCATGGTGATACTTTCAATAATACCAAGCTCCCTTCTTCAAATTCCATGTCTTTCCTTGACTGGTCTGCATACCTCCTCTGACGATTTTGTGCGGCTATTAATCTTTTATGGATAAGTTCAATAACTTCCTTTGTCTGCTGTACCAATTCAGGTCCGAGTATTTTGCGTTCTCCTACTTCGTCCCAATACAATGGAGATCTACATTTGCGTCCATAAAGGGCTTCATAAGGTGGCATCCCAATGCTGGCGTGATAACTGTTGTTATAAGCAAATTCTACCAGGGGTAAATGCTCGTCCCAACTTCCTTTGAAATCAATAGCACAAACACGTAGCATGTCCTCGATTGTCTGGATTGTTCTTTCACTTTGGCCGTCCGTCTGCGGGTGATAGGCCGTACTCATATTCAATTTTGTTCCCAAACATTCTTGAAAACTCTTCCAAAATCTTGAATTAAACCTTGGATCTCGATCAGATACGATAGACACTGGAACTCCATGACGAACTACAATTTCTTTTAGGTATATATGGACTAGCTTGTCGAGCGAAAATCTTTCATTTATAGGCAGAAAATGAGCTGACTTGGTAAGTCTATCCACTATAACCCAAATGGCATCATGATTAACCCTTGTCCTTGGTAATCCAACTATGAAATCCATGGCAATATGTTCCCACTTCCATTCTGGAATCTCCAATGGCTGTAGCAATCCGCTTGGTCTCTGATGCTCCGCTTTAACTCTCTGACAAGTATAACATTTGCTAACCCATTCCGTAATTTCCCTCTTCATATTTGGCCACCAATAATTCTTCTGTAAATCTCTGTACATTTTGGTATTCCCTGGATGGATGGAATATTTTGAGCTATGTGCCTCTTGTAAAATTTCATTCTTTAACTCCGTCACTGGTGGAATCCAAATTCTTGAAGAAAACCTAAGAATACCTTGATCATCTTGTTGCGTGCATAATTCCTCACCTACCAAACTATTTATATCTTGATCCATTACCTCTTTCTGGCATTTCTTTATTTTCTCCAATAACTCCGGTTGGAAAATCATACTGTATACTTTTGCTCCCTCGGGTTTGCAAATTCTAACCTCCAATTCTAATTTCTGAAATTCTTTATATATTTCTTCAGGTACAGATTACACATTTAACCTTTCCTTCCGACTTAACGCATCTGCTACAACGTTCGCCTTACCGGGATGATAATTAATCGAGTAATCATAATCCTTGATCAATTCTAACCATCTCCTTTGCCTCATATTAAGTTCCTTCTGGGTAAATATATATTTCAAACTTTTGTGATCCGTGAAAATCTCACACTTTTCTCCATACAAATAATGTCTCCAAATTTTTAAAGCAAAAACTATGGCTGCTAGCTCCAAATCATGAGTAGGGTATTTCTGTTCGTGTGGTTTTAATTGTCTTGACGCATAAGCAATCACCTTGTCGTGCTGCATAAGAACACATCCTAGTCCCTTATGAGAAGCATCGCTATAAATTACGAAATTCCCTTGATCGTCTGGAAGTGATAAAACAGGTGTCGTAATTAATCTCTGCTTCAATTCTTGAAAACTTTCTTCGCACTTGTCGTTCCATATAAACTTTTTATTCTTTCGTGTAAGCTTTGTTAATGATGTGGCAATCCTTGAGAATTCTGAACAAATCGACGATAATATCCCGCCAATCCTAAGAAACTTCTTACCTCAGTGGGTGTTCTCGGTCTCTCCCAATTCGTAATTGCTTCGATCTTTGCCGGGTCCACTTTGATCCCTTCATTACTGACTATGTGTCCTAAGAACTGAACTTCCTGTAGCCAAAACCCACACTTCGACAGTTTAGCATATAACTTCTTCTTCCTTAAAATCTCCAAAGTCGTTCTCACATGTTCCGCATGATCCTCTTTTGTCTTGGAATAGATTAAAATATCGTCTATAAACACAATAACAAACTTATCCAAATACTCTTTGAAAATTCTATTCATCAGGTCCATAAACGCTGCTGGGGCGTTGGTCAATCCAAAAGACATCACTAGAAATTCATAATGTCCATACCTTGTTCTGAAAGCTGTCTTTGGTATATCTTCTGGCTTGATCTTTAGTTGATGATATCCCGATCTTAAATCAATTTTGGAGAAATACTTGGCTCCCTTCAATTGGTCAAACAAATCATCGATTCTGGGTAACGGATACTTGTTCTTGATTGTCAGCTTATTGAGTTCCCTATAATCAATGCACAATCTCATGCTTCCATCTTTCTTCTTGACAAATAATACCGGGGCTCCCCACGGGGATACGCTGGGTCTAATTACTCCTTTCTCTAACAATTCTTGCAATTGCCTTGCTAGCTCTTTCATCTCTACAGGCGCCATTCTGTACGGGGCTTTGGACACCGGTTCTGTTCCAGGTTCTAAGTTGATCGCAAATTCAATTTCTCTATCTGGAGGAAGTCCTGGTAATTCGTCGGGAAATACGTCTGGAAATTCATTCACTACTGGAATATCTTCAAGTTTTGCTGGCTCCTGACTCCTATCGATTACATATGCTACGAAATGCTCACATCCTTGCCGTAATAACTTCTTGGCTTGAATCATTGTTAAGAACTTCTTTACTTGTTTCTGACCTTTGAACGTTACTATTCTTTCATCTGGCGTTTTCACCATTACTTTCTTATTCCGACAATCTATCTGAGCATCATGCTTAGATAACCAATCCATCCCTAATATTACATCAAATTCTCCTAACTTAAATGGTATCAAATCTACACAAAACTTACTATCAGAAATCTCAACCTCACAATTTTCACAAACTTGATTCACAGTTACACGTTCTTGATTTGCTAATTCCACAGTCATTATTTCATTTAAGCATTCAACTGGACAATTTAATTTACTAACAAAGTCTTGTGAAACAAATGATCGAGTCGCTCCCGAATCTATTAACACTTTGGCACATAAAGAATTCACATTAAGCGTACCTGACACGACATCCGTATCCTGGATAGCATCCTTCACTGACATATCAAAAACTCTAGCCCTTAGAGTCTCATTCACTGTTGGGGTAGATCCCATAATCCTCAATGCATTACTGACTGGGGCTGGTGTCTTGCAATCCCTGGCCATATGTCCTGGCTTCCCACATTTAAAGCATGTAAATCCAATGGCTGGAACCTTTACTGCTGGATTCCGGATAGGCTGATCCTTATTTGCTGGCTGATTTCGGCACTCCCTTGAATAGTGCCCTTTCTGGTTGCATTTGAAACATACCACATTCAACTTGTTACAAACTCCTCCATGCTTCTTTCCACAAATTTGATAATCTGGAAAAGTTAATCTCAACTGATTCGGCTGATTTACATTAGCTGGACGATTGCTCTGTCCTCCGTCTCCTACATTTTGTCTTCTGAAATTAAAATTTCTTCCTGGCTGGAACTTGCCCTTCTTAAAGTTTGGAAACTTCCCTGTTTGTGACTGACCCTCACTTCCCTCAACTTTCCTTTTCTTGCTTTCCTTATCTTTCTGGAACATCTCACTCTCTGTCTCTGCGATCATAGCCTTCTGTACTACTCCTGCATAAGTCTCCAATTCAAAAATAGCTACCTTCCCTCTGATCCATGGCTTCAAACCTTGCTGGAATCTCTTAGCTTTCTTTCTATCAGTATCAACATACGACGGCACATACCTTGACAATTCCTCAAACTTCCCCTCATAATCTGTTACCGACATATTCCCTTGCTTTAACTCTAAAAATTTCAACTCCATTTGATCCTGAACAAACTGAGGAAAATACTTTTCTAGAAACAATTCCTTGAACCTTTCCCAAGTAATAACATCCGTACCTTCCAATGTTTTCACCATCTCCCACCAATAGGTGGCTTCATTCTTCAGATAATAACTTGCAAACTCAACCTTCTGTTCCTCCTTCACTTTCACTAAGGCAAATGCCTTCTCTATTTCCTTTAACCAAATATTTGCTTCAATTGGCTCTAAGGAACCCTTGAATTCTGGTGGGTTTATTGCCTGAAAAGTTTTGAAGGTTACCTGGGGATTGGTCTGTCTTTGTTGTTGTTGTGCTAGGTGAACTGTTTGTTGAGCCAAGATTTGAAGAATCTGGGCTACTGCTGGGTCCATAGGTCCTGGGTTCACATTCGGGTTTATATCATCTTGATTGTTGTTGTTGTTGGTTTCTTCATTTCTGGTGTTGGTGCGGGTATTTCTTTTAGGAGGCATTTTCTGTAAAGAATCAATCAATTTATTTAGCTTTTAAATCAAATATTTGCATAAAAGAAAAGTTTTGTAAAACAGGAATATCTCTTTTTGAAAACAGTTGTAACTAAGTAAATTGCATGCTTCTTTACAGAATATAAACAGTTATGGAAAACAGGGTACATGGTATCACAGGGTATAACTGGTGCAATAAATAAGATGAGGTAAAACAGGTGCAATAAAATAAATGACAGTGCTGGAAAGGAAAAAGGTACTGATATATATATATATATCAAAAGTTTTAGGGTAGTACAAGCGTAAAGACGCTTCGAAAGTAAAAGCAAAAAGGGTATAACAACCTACTCACTAGTCAGCATAGCTAGTCTATAAATACAACTCAAAAGTCTACTGATACACACTACACACTACTGTACATACTACATAACCATAACAATCACTTCTCAGCATCTCCATCTCTGAATCTCTGACTCATGGCAAATCTGGACCTCCTATCTCCTCAAGCTCCTCTAGAACCCACTTAGCCCACTCGACTAGGAAATCAGGGGTGATGTCCTCATGTGTAGCCTCAGCAATCCTCACAGCAGCTGTTCTACGAAACGCCTGGAGCCTCTCTCTAAGTCGCCTCTCACCACTCCCCATCTATCTAGTACACATGATGTGCAATAACTCCTGGATCTGACCCTGTAGGAATCGCTGCTCCATAAGGCAAGCCTCAAACTGATGATATGGGACAGGATAGGAAGAGAACTGGAAAGGTACTCCCGTGACTGAATGACTAGTAAAGCCTGAATCCGCAGGTGGGGGTCCTCTAACAGGTGGCCTCATGCCTGGAGGTGGAATAGCCTGCAGTGGTACGGGCTGCAACACCGGTGGAGGTAGAATAGCCAATGTTAGTGGAACAACAGGATGTGGATCCGAAAACGGAACTCCAACTGAAGGCTCTGAATGATCAGCTGATACAGGAATAAAAGAGTCGGCCATCTCTGCTATCTGAAATCATATCGTAATATAAGAATCTCGCAAACTATACTAATACCTGATATACAGAAGCACTCACCCTCTCATCGTTCTCGCATCCTATGCCTTAATTCTAATCTTAACCCTCTACCCATTCCCGTTAACCTAGGCTTGTGTCAGTGACTTATAACCTGTAGCTCTGATACCAACCTGTGGCGCCCTCCAAACCCGGGTCAGAAGTTTGGGGTCCACACACACACCTTAATTATAACCTGCTTATAACAATAATAAAGATAATAATAATATATGCAGTGACCCTACTTATCAACCACCACGGACCGCGACAGGTTAAAGTATGCACACAAGCCAACACACTAATATATTACAAACTGTTCAAATCCCAACTATTTCAAACTCACACTGAGTATCAAACATTATTACAAACTTTTACAAACTTAATTTATCCCAAAAGAAGCCTACTAGCTCAACTTCCTCAACCTGAACCCCTAGCTCTCGCGCTGGACTGGGGATCCTCGTTACCAACTGGTTCCTTTTTAACTGGAAAGAATATAAACAACATCGCACAAATGAGCTAACTAGCTCAGCAAGTCATAATAACAAAACTGAGAATAATGATCATCAGGTGACTATGATTATGATATCAAGTGAATATTGGATTATGATTTAGAATTGGATAATATACTTTTAATTTAAAAACCAAGGTTAGGCTGCTGATCAGTCACGCACTAACCCCGAGCAAGGCACACAGCATTGCTCTAACTACTGGATCCAAGGCACACATTGGCCTAACTTGACCATTATATGGTCTGACCACGAATCTGGTCCACAATTTTATAAAAACAATCCAATTCTAACATAATAACAGAATATGCAATAATTAACAATAACCAGAATCATTAACAACAATGAGTGTTTAACAATGAAAGGGTTTCAATCTTTGTAAGGATCAATAAAGTAGTTTAAAAGCTTGACTGCTGGGTGATGAAAGAATTGGATAACAAAAGAATCAATATTTCAGGGTTGCAAAGATTTGGGCTCTCAAAGCATAGGATACAGTGGTTGAATGTACAAGTAATTCAGTTCAGTGTTTGGGATTTTGTTTGCATGTATTTATGTAATAGTATCGTATATTTAAGGTTCGAGTTTAGGTTTACAATAATCAATGGTTTAGAAAGAATATGGTTCATGGCTCAAGAACAATAACTGAAATCAGGGTTTCGGTTTCCGTGCTTCAAAGCACTTGCAATGTCAACAAGACTATCAAGAATTTCAATATCTAGAGAAAGTTCAGAACACTTGCCTGGAATTAGCTTACTACTCTGTACTCGCTTCCGATCACAATCGTCTTACTCCTCAACTTATCTGTTTCCCTTTCCTACGCCTTGCCTCTTCTGCTCACATATCATAAGCATCTATCAATTATCGACTCACAAGATTCTATTCAATGCACACTTCTATCTACCCTTCGTTTTACCCAAATCCGATTAACGGATTGAAATCTATGCAATAACCAAGTAAATGTCGAGTATATAGACTGATAGTCAAACACCCAGTCACGTATAACACATAATACATCACGTAATCAAAGACATATCATTTATAAAGAGGTCTCGGTCATAAATGGGCTTTCTGGTATTTTAAAATAATTTTTAAAATATTTTTCGGAATTAAAACGGGTCGTTGGATCAATTTCGGGTTAATAAACAGGGTTCGGTTGGCCAATTCTGGCTCCGAAACAATTTTAGAATAATTATCGAGCCTTGAAAATAATTTAGAATAATATTTTAAAGCTCGAAACTATTTTTCAGAATTTTTAAATCATTTTTAATAATTAAATCTAATTAAATAATTAATTAAAAATCAATTAATAATTAATTAAATCAATTAATCAATTAATTTTCGAATTAATTGACTAATTAATCAATTAAAAATTAACTGAAATTAATTAAATAATTAATTCAGGTTTATTTGTGAATTAAAAATAATTTTCGAAATTAAAATAATAATTTTTAGAATTTTCAGAAATTAAAAACGAATTTTTATAATAAAAATAAATGAGAAATATGATTTTTAAATAATTTATAAACAGGAATCCAAAATATGCAAACTCGGGAAACCTGAGGGACTAAACTGTTTCTTCCCCAAAAGTCCAGGGGCCTGTTTGCAATTTTGCAAACCCCCGCCGTCGACTCGCCGGAGTGTGGCCGGAGAACACGATTCCGGTCACCTCAGGCCACCAAACTGTCCAGATCACAACTACACCTCACCAGAAACAAATTCATGCAATCAAATCATTATAATCATTCCTGAGTTGGCCGGAATTTGGCCAAGAACATCGCCGGTTTCCGGCGAACATCGAAAACTTTCAAAACACAACTCCCTTCTCTACAGACCTCGTTGATTCATGAAACTTATACGACTAGATTGCTAATTTTACAGAGAACACAACCCACTATAACACAACATCAATCTATCACAGAATAAGAAACCCCCAAATTTCAATTAAGAACATTCATACGGGTTATAAACCCTAATTTTAAAATTCGAAAATTAAACTCACTTTTGAGCATGTTATTGAACTCCAAATCAGACGTATGACATATGAAAATCATCAGGAAAACAAGCTCTACAACATGCAATCATCAAATCATACAAACAATCATCCGAACAAAAATTCATATTTTTAATAAATTTAATTCGAAAATAAATAAATTTCCAGAAAATAAACCTTTGATTCTGCAGTGAAACAAAGCTCAGAATCTGATAGAACACTTCAAATCCTTCGTTTTGGTTACTCAAGCTTTGAAAACAGAGATCGGTAACGCCTTCGTTTTGCTGTTTGATTCTTAGAACAGTTTATGAATATAAGATTTTTCTCTGTAAAATTATATATTTATCTGTCTGCAAATGATTTTGATACGAAATAAAATACGGTAAAAGGCTATTTATAATTACGGAAAATTAGTATCCCGTTGGATCATTCCGGATATAAAATGGTACGTTTATTTATAAAAACTGATCCAAACGGTATCGGTTTTCGGGATAGTTATCCAAATCAGTACAATTTGTACTGCGGTCTTGGTCTCAGCACCCAGTTACACGTACTACGAAGTGATAATTGGGATAGTTTAATAAAAAGCTCCCGTTTATCGAAAATACGGGTTTTATTAATTTACCGAAACGAATATTGTATCGAAAATGTTGTGCCGGGACCCGCGCAGGACAAACCGTACGCCGGATCGAAAAAGTCGAAACATGGAAAATGCTCGGAATATTACAATTAGGTTAGGAAGGAGTTCTCGGTAGAGTTTCGGGTTCCAAAAACATAACAACGGTTGACGTCGGTTGGTTCCCATTTTTATAAAATAGATTTTAATTACCCGGAAAAAGATTTCAAAAATTTCATATGATTCTTATAAATCTATAAATCAACATAAAAATAATTAGGAAGATATAACAATTATCTATATTTTATTTTGGACATATAAAAATTAAAATATTCAATTAACATTATTTTTGAATATTCAAGTACATATATCACTTAACAATTAACTCACAGAATAGATACTGAACACACATATTAATTATTTAATAGTAAAATAATTACACGCTATATCCCGGATATTACACAAAAACTACTGTCATTCATATGGAACAACACCATACTCTTTTGATCAACAAGGACTCTCCATTACTTCCCAATGCTTCTTCTTATCGTCAGCTTGTAGGTCGTCTCATTTACCTCACCATCACTCGTCCTGATATTACTTACCCGGTACATGTTCTGTCTCAGTTCTTATATGCTCATAAAGTGTGTCATTTAGATGCTGCTTACAAAGTGGTTCGTTACCTTAAACACACTGTTGGCCAGGGCATCATTCTATCTGCTTCCAGTCCTTTTACTCTGACTGCTTACTCCGATGCTGACTGGGGTGCTTGCCCAACTACTCACCGTTCTTTGACTGGCTATTGTGTCACCTTTGGCTCCTCCCTTGTTTCCTGGAAGGCTAAGAAGCAGTCAACAGTTTCACGATCAACTGCGGAAGCAGAGTATCGTGTTATGGCCGATGTCTGTTGTGAAATTCAGTGGCTTCTTAATCTGTGTAAAGAGCTTGGTTGTCCTGATTTGACCCCTGTTACACTCTATTGTGATAATAAATCCACCCTATACATTGCTGCCAACCCTGTGTTCCATAAACGAACTAAGCATATTGATATTGATTGTTATATTGTTCGTTCTAAACTTCAACAAGGGCTCATTAAAACAGCTCATCTTGGTTCTGCTCATCAACCAACTGATCTTTTCACCAAGTCATTGTCTTCCTCCACACTCCAGTATCTGCTTTCCAAGATTGGGTTTGCAACCTGTTCCACCCTCAATCTTGAGGGGGGATGTTAATATAGAGCATATAGGTCAGATATTCAGTTTATACAGCTGTATATTAACTGGATACGGGTGTCAAGTTAGTTACAAATAGTCAGTAGGAGAGTTAGATAGTGGGGAGGTTTTACTTTACATTTTCAGGTGTATATATTGAATCTTCGTTATAGAGTTTGTAAACTTTTCTCACTTCTGTTAACAAAACTTCATCTTCTCCAAATATATCTTAAGCTTCACTGCAAATATATGATCAATTTGCCTGATTCTATCAGTAAGCTGATGGTTTGCAAGTAGTTGGAGTATTATTGGGACCAATACAACAATACTCCGGTTTCCCAAATGCTTCACAGGCACTCTTACATGCGTCCCCATTGCTTCGACTATCATTGCCACGTTGTATCCATCAACCAAGCTAACGTCATAAAAGTCTTGACTGCCCTGACTACCAGAGCCAAGTGTAAACTCAGCTAGTGTAGGCTGTAGCAGGGGGTGAAGCTCCAGCGCCATTGCATTCTACTTGACCCGAACCACAATCTGCTGTTGGCATGAACCTGGCCCTGTTCCTTTGAATTTGCAACCTGTTCGACCCCAGAACAGACCAGACCAGCCTGCTGGAGCTTGGAAGGACCGGGAAATTTGTTGGGGTAGCTCAAAACCAGAAGTTTCAAAAAAGGGGGGGAGTGTCTGCACTGGTCACTGTATAATCACATTTGTTTACGAATGTGAATGTTAATCTTTAAAGAAGTCATAATTAATTTAAGAATAATTGATACATAATACTCTTAACTCTTTTCTCGTAAATTTTGGTAAATATTAAAATTTTTGGATTAACCAGAGTAAGCATTACTCGTATAAATATACCTCATATATATCGTTTGTTTAAGTTATCGGATGACGCAATTACTTGACTAAAACCGGAAAGGAGTAGCCTGGTCAATTTCATAGAACGAAAAGAACAGCTTTATAGAAATATTTTAAAATCATTGGACTGAACATTGTTTCTCCTTTGATGTTCTATGGGCCCCTACATTTCATTTGCCCTTCCTGGTCAAACACTATTTGGCTGTGCGGCTATATAACGTCTATTCCTTTTGGTCTATAATTTTCCAGTTTTCACCTTGTCTCAATATCTACTTCTGATTTGCTTTTCTACACTTATCATGAATCAAATATCACAAATCTCATTCATTCACCAGCAATATCACTTTCTAAGATTGCAATCATTTTGAGCCCACTTTTCATATTTTTCATTCATTATTATTCCCCACACAAACTACTCTGTTTCCTCTGTTTTCTTCACATACATTATATGCATTTTATAGATTATAGTTGTATTCAACTCCACACCTACACATGTAGTTAAAATCCTCTTCCCAACATATCATCATCTGGGTTCTCATAATTCATCATTATTTCAGATATCCTGTTTCAAAAATCAATTTTTGAAAAAAATTAGTTTTTTCCGCAACATGGAAAATGTTTATTTTTTTCCACCACCACAACACCAGTTCCAAACTTCACCAACACAACTGCAAATGGCCAACAGCTCTCACATTTCAGATTTTCAGAAAACAACTGAACCTTATTCTCTATTTGGGTCATCTTTGAGCTCTATGGTATCTTCCCCTATAACCAACAACTCTGCCACTGACACTTATGCAGCCAGAGATTTGACTGGAAAATTAGGCACCATTTGCAACTCTACCAACACTTCATCATCATACAACACACCTATAGAATCTCCATCAAATTTACAAGTGCCAACTATGAATTATTTTGTGAAAGCAAATTTACCAAATTCACTGTACATGAGCCCTGTTTTGCCTGCATTTCCCACTGATCCCGAATTCACTGAGAGAGCTGCTAAATTTTCTTGCTTTGGAAGCAAGAGTTTTAATGGCAGAACAAGTCAAATTGGACTAAACAATACTGAATTTCAGTATAGATCCAGTGGATTATCATTGGGAAATTCAAAACTACCTAGAGTTTCTAGTAGCCCATCTTTACAAGTACTTGGATCTCACATGGGTATCCAAGAAGACAAGAATGCAAGTCAACTCCTGATGGACATGAGGCTTAACAATGTCAACGCTTCAGATTTAGATAAAAATATCAGCAATTTATCATGGTCTTGTGCCAATTCTAAAGAACAGTCCTCTGTTTCTGTACAAAACACTAGTGGCGAAAATGTGTCAAGTACTCTGATGGGATCAAATTCAACAAAAAGAAAAGGATTTCCAAAAGGAAGAGGCGAGGAAGCTGCATCAACACAATGTACTAATTTTGCAAAGGTATGTAATTTACTTTTTTGCATTTTTCCCCGTGTTTACGCTTTATATATTCTTGAATTTGACTGAGAAATCAATGATATAGGAAGCAGGAGGCGATGATGACAATAATGTAAATAGATCAAAGATGAAAAACTGCATTGCAAATAAGAATGATGTTGCTAAGCCAGAAGAGGTCAAAGGAGATTTTTCAGATGAACAAACGAATAACAACGAGAAGCCTGTTGAGCCACTGAAGGACTACATTCATGTTAGGGCACGAAGGGGTCAAGCCACTGATAGCCATAGTTTAGCCGAAAGAGTAAGAAATACATAACTAGCTCAATCCATGGTTGCGTTCTCACACATTACCATCGTGCTAAAAGTTGTGAGTTGGTCTTTGTGACATAATTTGATCAGGTTAGAAGAGAAAAGATTAGTAAAAGAATGAAGACACTTGAAGATCTTGTACCAGGTTGTAATAAGGTAAGGCATAAAACACATCCTCTGAACTTGGTTATACTATAGTCATCAATTATCGTATGTTAGTTATGTTTAACAATTTACAATGCGATCACAGGTGACTGGAAAAGCACCCATGCTTGATGAAATCATAAATTATGTACAATCACTGCAGCGTCAGGTTGAGGTAAATCTACTGAAATCACTTCATTTTTTTATGGGATATTAAAAGAAGTTATGATCATTTGAAGTTCTTTTGCAGTTTCTCTCTATGAAATTAGCTGCGGTTAATCCAAGACTAGATATTAACATGGGAAGTCTTCTTTCCAAGAGTGTGAGTGCCTACTAAAATCTCAATGTAAGAGCACATCTGTATTCCACACATTTAAATCTTAAATTAGTCTGTATCGTAATGCATTTCAGGCTGTCCAACAAAATGGTGCTATCCTACGTCAAAGTTACCCAGTACATTCTTCGTCGTTAAGGTACTATGGCCACCACCACCAGAGCCAACAAATTCATCAGGTACGTAAAACAGTGGAGTCAATAGATACTGCATTTCGCAGAAACCTTGGAATGCATATAGATAGACATGGAGAAAGCCTTTCTCGGGTAAACTATGTAAAATATTTTTAATAGTGTCCTAAATCATAAATTTTCGGGGGCTTATCACTAACTGTAAACTTGTTACATTGTTCAGTTTCCTTCACTGTCTGAAGATGATCTGCAAAGCATTGTTCAGATGGATTTTGGTAAGATTATTGTCAAATTATCAAGCATTTACACTAAAGAAGCTAATTAGCAAACTGTATTGAATCAATAAGAACATAAACTGTATGAAGATCAAGTAGATCTAGAATCTTATTTACATCATTGCATTATCTCTCTGTAAACTATTTCTGTAAATCTTTCTCTCCCTCTTCTCCTCTCAATCTCTCTGCACAACTCTCTCTCTCTACATTTTGTAACTAACTTTTCATAACTGAATTTGGCGCCTTCATCTTTCTATTTAAAGTGACTGCATCTGTGTTGATTTTGTTTTGGGCCTGTTGTTTTCCTTGGGCTTGCTGATTACCTTGGGCCTGTTCTGAGACTGTATATTCTATAACAATTATGAGTTCCAAAAGTAAAAAAGCAAAAATATCTTACAAATATTATTCAATTGCAATTGGCCTAAATGATTGTCATTTGGTTATTGCAGCCTCAAACCAGACACCCGACATGAAACTTGAGCTTTGATCAGTCATCGCCATTTAATGGTTCGGAATTCTCGAGAAGACATTTTTATATATACGGATACATCAAGATTTTAAGAGATAGTAATTATTTTTTCAAAAAAGACATGTATTATGGACGAAGTGGGTACATATTTTTCTACCAGTTTTTCACCAGGTTAAGAAGCTAACCATAAATTTCTGGCCACCTCGTATGCGAAATGGGCACCTGCTAAGCGAATTTTACTTCGTTTTGATTGGTTCATGTATATTAATAATAGTGAATCCCATGTATACATTAAAATTTCACCAATTAAAATAAGCTAAACTTGTTTCCCGATTAGCATGTGTTCACCCTAAAAAAACAGAATCAAAATTTTAAACATTAGCTGACACAGAAACTTGTGTTCTCTTTTTTACTGTGGTAGTAGGAAAAAAATAAATATATATATATATAGGCAAATGTTTAATTACAAACCAATATTATAATACAAACTACAAACCAATGAGACTCACATGTTTAATCACTTTTCCATTTGTTTTTAATTTTACTTTTCCCGTTAGTTGGTTAATTTTTTAAAAAAAATAATTTCACCGTATTTTTATTCATCTCCCACTCATCAATTTACATAACATATTTGCTATATTTTGACGACAAATCAGTATTTAAACTTACCCGAATCAGTAAACTGAAATTAGTACTAATTCCAAAACCAGTACTTTTAGCTATTCTCGTAGACATAATTAGTGATTTATCGTCGAAACATATCAAATATGGTATTCATGCTGATTGTTGGATGATGTAGAAAAATATAGTGAAGTTAGATTTTAAAAAGAGTTCACTAATTGACTGGAAAAATTCAATTAAAAATGGAGGGAATTATGTGTAGTTGTGTGTGGGAGGTGTAGTTTGTAGTTTGTATTTTAATTTAGTTTGTATTGGAGTAAGACTCTATATATATGGGTCCCCTTCCCCAGCCATGGTTGGTTGGAGTTTTTTGGAGTTTTTTCAGAGCCAACCCTTACGCAATGGTTCATTGCGGAAGGCTACCCTTCCGCAATGAATCATTGCGGAAGGGTATTAAATTACCTTTTTACCCTGGCTTCCGCTATGATTCATTGCGGAAGGACTGAAAATACCCTTTTGCCCTTAATACTTCCGCAATGATTCATTGCGAAAGTCGTGTACAGATATACCCTGCTAACCAATTGTTAGCAGTTTTATCAATTAAAATTTGTTCTTGAGCGTTTTTTGGGCGATTCCGTGCGATCCTAGGGCGATTTCGAGCTTTTCTAAGGCAATTGCAACTGATTCTTTTGTGTTCTTCTTCCTTGATTCAAAGGTTCGTTATTCTTCTTCCATTTTCTTCTCTTGTATACGCACAAACACACACGAGATGTATGTATATATACACACATACACAGTACACACACAAGATGTTCTTGATTATACACACATGATAATCTTGATTATTTGTATTGATTTTGTTCTTTTTTAGTCGAATTGTATGATAATTTTATTCTTTTTTAGTTCGAATTGTAGCATGATTTGATACTTTTTAGATGGAATTATATGTTCTTGATTCTTTCTGATTAATTAATTTGAATTAGGGTTAGTATTAATTAGGAATTTTTAATTTTTTATTTCAAATTAATTAATTTTTATTTCGAATTATATGTTAAAATTTGGCATATTCGAGGGTGATTTTTTTTTACTGAAGTAGTGATTTTGGGACATATTCGAGGTAATTGAGTTTCGGGTTTTGGGTTGTGTTTGTTTTTGTGGTTGTGGTGATTATATGTTGCTCCGAGTTTTAAGTGAATATGAATGTAAGAGAGGTGAAAGGAATGATTTTTTTTATTGAAGCAGTGATTTTGAGACAGATTCGAGGTAATTGAGTTTTCGGGTTTTGCTTGGTTTCGGGGTTTGGGTAGTGTTCATTTTTGTGTTTGCAGTTGTGGTGAATTTTTGTTGCTCTGAATTTTAAGTACGAGGTGAAAGGAAAGATTTTTTGAATGTAGTAGTGGTTTTGGGATAGATTCGTGGTAATTGAGTTTTCGGGTTTTGCTTGTGTTCTGTGGACAAGGTGTTTTATTGAATTTGTTTATTTGGTAAAAATGGATATCAAGTCACTGGCCTTACAACAGTCCTGGAAGTATTTGTTGAGTAATTGGATTAGAGTTGTATGAGGGGTGGATATAGACTTCATATAAATTTAGTTATGGTTTCATGGAGTCCAATCTATGGGGACAATAATGATTTAATTAGTAATTCCTTGACATGATAAAAGAACTTTCGAGCGTAATCTTTTAACTTTAAAGTTGTATTGCTTTGGAATGATTTTTGACATTGTATTCTGTTCCTGGGAAATTGAAAAGAAATGTCCAAGAAAGCATACATATTTGTGGTAGATTTTGTTTTATCGTTCTGTTAGTTGGTTTCTTAAATATTAGCTATGAACCAGTTATTCAATTGCTAAGTCTGTTACTTAGAATCACTGTTTCTGTTACTAATGGATGATTGAAATGTAGAAATAAGAGTGTACAAATGGAGTAAACTAGAGAGAAATAGTTGTCGATAAATAGACTAGAGATACATAAACCCTAGGTTCAGAGATATAGGGTAACTATGGTGGTAATCATTATTACTACACTGCAAAGGACTACCAAGAAGAACAAAGCATAGTTGATTGACTACACATGCTTCTGTTATAGTGTTCTAAGCATGGTTTTACCCTTTATGTACTCCCATTAGTTGGAGGATGATTGAGGAGCCTACTTTTCTTTTGAGGGAATTCAAAAGCCTATTAGTAACCCTGAACCAATTAATTAATTAAAGTAGTGAAGGTCGCATGCCTAATTTTTCAAGAAAAATCATCAGTTTATGTACATCACACTCGAGCTCTATTAGGTAAAGTGATATTCATAGTTACCGCAGAAATTTGGATTAAATATATGAGTTAGGCATACTTGTTTAATTGGGGCTAATTAGAATGACTAAATATGATTAGAATAATTAATTTGAATTTAAAGTAATAATTTGAAATAAAGATTAGGTCATTTTAATTTTTTAATTTGAAATAAATTAGTTAAGAAATGAATTTAGGTTTAATTTTGAGTTGTGAATTTCATTCGAATAATTAGGTTAATATTTAAAATTAATGATAAATGGTTTGGAATAGTTATGAATAATTATTAGGTTAATTTAAATTAATAATTTCAATTAAGGATATTTCTTAGTATTTAAATATATATTTGTTTAAATACTTGTTTAATTGGGGCTAATGAAAATGACTAAATATGATTAGAATAATTAATTTGAATTTGAAATAAGGATATATTTATAGATATCCTTGTTTACACTTATTTAATTGCAAATTACTTATTTAATTGTTAATTAATTGTTCATAATCTATCCTTGTTTAATTACTTGTTTATTTGCAGTTATTTGTTTAGTTGCTTGTTATTTTGCCCTTATTTGTGCATTATAATATCAAACTGAAATAATTCTTGTTTTGAAAATTGCAGATAAAATGAATATGGAATGCGGGCCTATGGATCGATCATTGCTGACCATGCAGGATGATCACATTAGTACTCTTATATGGCATGGGGGTGAGAGGGAGACGCTCGATGTTAGATAGTTGACTGCTAACATGGGTAACTGGGTATTGGATGAGGAGCAGATACATTTGCTTACAGGCTGGGGTTTCGGGGTGTTTGTTAACCCCTTGGTTGTTCCGCAGAATGATATTCGCTTGATCACTGCACTGGTGGAGAGGTGGAGGCCAGAGACTAACTCATTTCACTTCACATTCGGTGAGATGACCATTACACTGGAGGATGTTTACATGATCTTGGGGCTGCCTATTACTGGCTGTGCTGTTACCCATACGGAGCTTGATAATCCGAAACCGTATTGGGTGACCAACTGGGAGGATTTGAGGATGACTGAGAAGGAGCGGGCTGATATGTATGGTTGAGGCGGGGTGACTCTTCACAAGTTACGCACGAGATATGGTTCTAGGCCAGAGGGGGAGCAGAGTCCAAAGTTTCTTCAGCAGGATCCTATAGTTTACACCCGGGCATATCTTCTGTTTCTGATTGGAGGTATATTATTTCCTACCTCATCTCGGGATGTGGTGCACCCCCGATATCTACAGCTTATACAGGACACTGATCATATTATCGATTATGTTTGGGGGGCTGCTGTTCTGAGCTACTTGTATAGATGCTTGTCGAAGGCTGTGCATAAGTCTTCAGGCAGTCTGAACGGGTGTGCTATGTTGCTGATGTTGTGGGCTTGGGAGAGGGTATTGCCTGGCCGTCCGGAGATTGCACCGCGTACGAGGTTTGTGTTGCCGAGGGCTACAGCGTGGGCTAGACCGGTAGCTAACAGGAGGAGTAACCCTCACCATCATATAGGAGGTTATCGGGGAGATTTTGATAGCTTTCAGATGAGTTGGTTGACATGGCAGCCATATCGGAGGTTTTATAGGAGGATTGATTATAGTGCCGATGATTATGATACTGACATGATGGATATGTTGCATACGGCACTCGGTCGCATACCGATGATTCATTTTAAGATGGTGGAGTATGTCATGCCGGATAGGGTTCTGAGACAGTTCGGTATGCTGCAGCATATTCCTGAGGAGCCGGTGGATCACAGTTTTCTACGTGTGGAGAGGTTATCCCGTATGCAACGGGGTAACCATACTGTTTTGTTGAGACAGTTTATATCGGAGTGGGATTCTTTTGCTGACACGGGTATACCAATTGTTACAGAGGGGGCTTATGTACCGATGACAGAGTACATGTACTGGTATAGGAGGGTGAGTAAATTGAAGATAGCACCGTTTGTAGCTGAGCATGCCACTAAGATACGGCCTCGTGATTGGTATAACCAGCAGAATATGGTTGATGCGGTATATTTTATAACTCTTCCTTAACTCTTGCAATTTTACCCCTTAAATTGATTAAATCTTGCATTTTTAGGAATAAAATGCCTAATAATTTCATATTTAGGACTTAAAAAAGAATTAATGCATTTTACCCCTTAGATTGATTAAATCTTGCATTTTTAGGAATAAAATGCCTAATAATTTCATATTTAGGCATTAAAAAAAGAATTAATGCATTTTACCCCTTTAATTGATTAAATCTTGTATTTTTAGGAATAAAATGCCTAATAATTTCATATTTAGGACTTAAAAAAAGAATTAATGCATTTTACCCCTTAGATTGATTAAATCTTGCATTTTTAGGAATAAAATGCCTAATAATTTCATATTTAGGACTTAAAAAAAGAATTAATGCATTTTACCCCTTAAATTGATTAAATCTAGCATTTTTAGGAATAAAATGCCAAATTATTTCATATTTAGGACTTAAAAAAGAATTAATACATTTTACCCCTTAGATTGATTACATCTTGCATTTTTAGGAATAAAATGCCTAATAATTTCTTATTTAGGACTTAAAAAAAGAATTAATGCAGTTTACCCCTTAGATTGATTAAATCTTGCATTTTTAGGAATAAAATGTCTAATTATTTCATATTTAGGACTTAAAAAAATTATTGCATTTTACCCTTTAAATTGATTAAATCTTGCATTTTTAGGAATAAAATACCTAATTATTTATCATTTTTTTTATATTTTAGTTGGAGAGTGTTATGAGGTTGGCTCAGGTGGTACACAGTCATGATGTTGGAGACTGGTTTAATGAGGCAGTTCCTGATTTTTTGACTCGATGATCAACCCAAACCAAACCTCTAACTCTATTTTCTTCATCCAAATCAACTCGATAGAAAAAGTTTCCAAAACTTTTTTCTTTCAATTATCGTAGCAATGCCATCCCACTCCCCGCATCACCGGAATCGAACACCCGTCGTCGAATATCACGAATTACGTTACGAACATCTTGATTAGAAAATCCAAGTTTTTCCACACCACCCCATGTTTCAGCAAGAAATCTCATCGCTTTAGCGGTTTCAATGCCCGATTTATCAAATAACTCAAGCAATGCTCGGGTAACCGGATCTATATTTTTGGACCTTTGCATAAATTGTACTTTATCCGAGGTTACCATATCATGATCATGCTCTAATTTAACCAAAATTTACTTCCCATTTATCATTTTAACTCTATGAGTGACACACATTCGAGCACTAAAATTTGTTCTCGAAATTACATCTCTAATCCTTCTTTTTTCCTTTCTTTTATCATCAACATCCAATTTCGTACTAGAACCTAGTCTTCCACCTTTACGATAAATATACAAACGAGAGGAGATACCATTACCTCGTGAATGTCTATGAGTACTCCTAATAATAATCTCAAATCCAACACTTCTACCATAATCTCTATAAAAAATTTCGGCTTCATCCAAAGTGTTAAAAAACATACCAACGCAAGGCACAACACTATTCATATTTGATTTTGAAAAACCGTAACCTTTTTTGTCAAAACTCATATCATCATCATCAACATCATCATCACTTATATTCATTTTCTCTTCTCTACAAAAATCATCATCATTCATTTTTCCTTTTCCCTTACAATCTCCCTCTTCTTTTTTATGATATTTCTCTTTTTTCATATACTCAATATCATCATCATCCATATTCTTTTTTTCCATATACTCAATATCATCATCATCCATATCCAAATTTTTCTTACATTTATAATTATCAACATTTATCAATTCATTAACATCATCTACAATAAGTTTACGATAAACCGGATTTTTCCCAACGGGTGTAAAATAATCAAAATCGTCATGCTCACTAGATGAACTTGAATAATTAAATAAATGAGATGCCATTAAAAATAGTAAAGAAAAACTAACCTCTTTTTGGCTCCAAATTGAAAAATGATAGAGAAAAATGGTGAAATTGGGTTTACAAAGCAAAAAAACGAAGCTGGTAAGGCAAATTTAATGCACACTTTCGCAATGAATCATTGCGGAAGGTGTATTTAATGCTTCAGCCAACCCACGTGCTAAAACGCGCAGAAACTGTCAAAACATTAATTCCTTCCGCAATGAATCATTGCGGAAGCAAAAGCTTACGCTATGGTTCATTGCGGAAGCAGTTTTGATAATTGTTTATTTTTTGATTTTTTTTTTGGTGAAGAAAATAATTAATAAAAAATTTTTAAAATTCATAATAACATTCATGTTACTTGTCAATATTACATAAATTTTTTATATCAAAAAATTAATTTTTTTTGTAATTATTATTGTATATTTTGCCTTTTTTGATGAAAATAATACATTAAATATTTTAAAAAATGTCTAAACATATAATACTTAATTTTAATTTGTTTTTTATAATATATAGGTATGTGAATAAATAAATAAATATTATTTTGTTGAGAAAATATATTAAGCACTTGATAAGTATGAATGGAGTACAATGTCTATTAGTAAGTTATATCATTTCATTTGAAATTTCTAATATTGAATGTTTCATGTTATCTTCAACACTTAAATCTCCATTATTAAATTTGATGATAAATAAATTTGAATTTATAGTCTTATGTTTGATTTTTATTTTTATTTTAAATAAAGTACTTAATAAAATTTAAGAAAGAGATTTATATTGAATTAAACATTGAATAAAAATTAAAATAAAAAAAAGAACCACTTCCCTTACTTACCATCATATTAGTTCGAGGGACGTATAATTCAATATAAATCTCTTTCTTAAATTTTATTAAGTACTTTATTTTTAAAAAATAACTTAATTGTTTTAAAATATAAATATTATTTTTGTTTTAAATTATAAATATATTTAAATCAGAAACACATTTAAAGCACATATTATTTAAACAAATAATTAAAAAAAATAAAATGCTTCCGCATTGTATCAATGCGGCTTCCGCAATGGATCATAGCGGATGTCCTCCGCATTGTTTCATTGTGGAAGTTTCTGCATTGTTTCATAGCGGAAGTCTTCCGCATTGTTTCATTGCGGAAGTCTTTTTCTGTTGGCTCCCACCACGTGGAACCAACCGTGGTTGTGGAATTTTACCCTATATATATATATATAGGCAAGTGCTCAAATACAAACCAATATTAGAATACAAACCAATGAGACCCACATGTTTAATCACTTTCCCCTTCGTTTTTAATTTTACTTTTCCCGTTAGTTGGTTAATTTTTTTAAAAATATAATTTCACTGTATTTTTATTCATCTCCCACTCATCGATTTGCATAGCATATTTGCTATATTTTAACGACAAATCAGTATTTAAACTTACCCGAATCAGTAAACTGAAATCAGATCAGTAAACTGAAATCAGTACTAATTCCAGAACCAGTACTTTTAATGATTCTCGTAGACATAATTAGTAATTTATCGATGAAACATATCAAATATGGTATTCATATTGATTGTTGGATGATGTAGAAAAATATAGTGAAGTTAGATTTTAAAAAGAGTTCACTAATTGACGGGAAAAATTCAATTAAAAATAGAGAGAATTATGTGTAGTTATGTGTGGCAGGTGTAGTTTGTAGTTTGTAGTTTGTATTTTAATTTAGTTTGTATTTTAATTTAGTTTGTATTGGAGTAAAACTCTATATATATATAGGGAGTTGCTCAAATGAGAACCCCACTATTATGAGATATGAGATCCAATCTTATCCACACATTTTATATATATATATATATATATATATATATATATATATTGATTAAATCTTATCCACACATAAACATTTTAAGTTCTATTTTTTATTTTTAATCTCTATCATCTAACCACCTCATTCCCTACCACCTGACCTCCTTCCTCCGCCATCACCACCGGCCGCCGTCGTTGCCGGAAAAAACCGGCTGCCACCGTTGTCGAAAAAGTACCAGACCTCTCTCTCTCCCCTCTTCTCCCACACCCTCCCTTCTCCTGCCTCCACCATCTCCTTCAACTTCAACGCCATCCTTCACCACTACGCCACCAGAAACTTTGGCGACACAGCTCCGCCATCATCAACATCTCTAATCAGCCTCGAATTTCAAATGTCTCGCAAGCCAAAATTCAGATTTGGTGCTTCAGTTAAATTGTCGACTACTTGCGGACGAAGAGATTGACTTGCAAGGATCCTGTAGGTGATGGAGATGTTATTAAAGCTCTGTTCGAGTTTCAAAACGGAGGCGATTTGGTGATTTTCAATTCAGATCTGAGAATTCTTAGTGAACCAGTTTAATATCTGGTGATTTTCTAGTTGAAAGCAATGATTAGCTAAAGACGGAGATATATGATTATGATTTGATGGTCATGATACTTTGGTTTACTGGATTATGTGTTTGATTTTAGTAATTTTTTTTCGACGGTGGTGATTTTTTTGATTCTGGTGGTAGGTGCATGGCTGGACAGAGTTGTAGTATGGTGGTTGTGGTGGTGATTTTGGTCGGAGTTGGTGATCGTGGCCGGATTTGACGGGAAGAAAGTGGATTAATGTGGTGGTTTCTAGTTTCCGGCAGTGATTTATCATTATTCGGCGGTGATTTTTCATTATCCGGTGGTGATTTTTGATTTAACAGTGGTGATTTTATATTTGACGGTGGTGATTTTCTGATGGTCGCCGGAGGTGATGGTGGCCGGAAAATGGTTGTCACCGGAGGTGGTGGTTGATGGGTGGTTGAATTAGATAGAAGATGGAGCAATATTAAAATTTATAAATATTAAATCAATGGTGAGAGATGAATATGTTGAATTTGAACGAGTGGGTAGGATTAAATCTCATATCTCATAATAGTAGGGTTCTCATTGGAGTGAGACCTATATATATATGTATGTAAATTACTCTTTCGGTTGTTATGAACTTAAATGAAGTGAAAATAACAATGAACGGGGTAGTTGGTAAAATCTGAGTTACCGGCTTGGGTAGTTTGTTATGTTATGTCCCTGGAGTCATGTCTGTCCTCAACATTTTTGTCCGTGAAGAGATTCAGTGCCATGATTGAGTTTGTTATCCCCTGTTTGTTATTGTTCCCTACCTTTTTTTGAGAACACAATGTCCATATAGAAATTTAATGTCAGTGCCATGATATCAGGACTGTTTCAGCTGGGAAGTTCTTAAGAATGGATAGTTACTAGGAACTTGGGTGAATCCTCAGAAGCTGATCTCGTTGCTTTCACCGAGAAATAGCTGAGATTCCTGGAGGAAGTTCATTTATGCAAAAGTCGTCCTCAGAATCAGGTCTTGCAGAGATTACCAAGAACGCGAAGATACTGCCTGTGCTATATTTTCTCTGAAACTGTTTGTTTGATAGTGTATTACCACTGTTGAATAGGCCTTGGTATGTCTCATTCTCTTGTATGTGCTCACACTCCATTCTCCAGCACAACTTTCTCACTAAACAAACGGGCATTATTTATTTTCTCTTCCTGTATTTGTTTAGATATTGAAGGATATGTGAACTGGAAGACACCATTCTTTATTTCCGCCCTGATTCCACTGGTCTTACCTACTAACCTTGCAGAATCTTCCACATACTTCTTCCCTTCCCCCAAAAGTTGATCTCTAGGACCCTAACAAAGTAACAGTTTCTTATCCTTAATACTGAGTATAACATATTTGACATACTAGTTTTTAGCTCAGAACTACTTCCAGACATCAAGACAGCCATGTGCTAATTTAGCCTAAGATATTTGGTTCAGATGCTCTCTGGCGGAGTAATCAAGAACCAATCTGAAGCAATTATCTTAGCTTCTTCCATATTCTTTCAAACATACATCCGGAGGGAAGATACCCTTACCAAATTGTCTAAATGCGGGTCTCAATGGCAGAAGAAAAAATGTTCCAGTTCATATATTAAAGAATAAAATTACTAAATGCTCCTGAGAGAATTGAAAAACACCAATTCATGCATCAGAAGGGAAATTCTATTTCGTACTTTTATCAAATGGCTCAAGGTACAAATCCATACTTTATCAAATGATTCAAGGTACAAACAAACTGTGTCAGAATACAAAAAAATTAACCACCAGGAAACCTTAACGTCAAAAGTATTCTATGATCATAGTTCCTCATCTTCCTCTTCAACTTCATCATTTGCATTGCCTGTTGATGGCTTTCCATTGACAGAGATGAGCTCGGTGTCGAATATGAGTGTTGCGCCACCTGCAGACCGTAAACAAATTTGTTAGAAGGGTGATATTAAAGAACAAACTAAACATGCCGAATTTAGAACTACTTCTACAGTTAAAACTTGGTCCTTCATGCAGACGCTTTATCAGGATTTAACTAGACTGTTGGTATAATCTAAAGCAACAATTTTAAAAAAATGCAACCATGTTTTCGGTTCGAAATTCCAGGAGTCAGATATTTTACCACTATGAAGTAGTGAATGATGGTACTAGTAGTTTTAGCAAAGACAACATAATCTACAATTCTACATTTCTTATTTACATATATATCATTACTCTTATCATATACTATACCAACTAAAACACTTAAATATTTTTATACAAAGAAATATTATTATAAGTTGGTTGATGGAATTTGGAAAGAATACTTAGGATTAATGCTTCAGGGTAAAGACGATAAAAATATTATACAACATGTTTGACACGGTGGAGAGCCTATTTGACTTTGCTGGAATACAAGTTCAATTGTCCGTATCCGAGAAGTCTACTGAAGAAAGAATGAGAAACAAAAGACTTACCATTCTAGCAGTCTTACTTGAAGAATCAAAATAACATCAAAATTTGTTTAAGTTGGGTATACAATTGCACATTAACTCAAAGATGGGCAGACAAATCTAAGGTTGTTAATTAGGGTGCTTTTTAGTTTTTGGATTTAAAAATTCTCCCATTCAAATTTTACCATATGAGGTCTCGCTTCTATTATTGAAGGAGGCTACGGAAATTATAATTTAGCAGGAAGATTCAGATTCATCATTTCTCCCTCGTACAAAAGTTCATACCCAGTGCGCATGAGGTCCTACGTCAGGTTTCTATGGAAGGTCACAAAGACCCAGCAATATTACAAAGAGCCACTGCTTTTCACAGGGTACATGTGGCTTCTCGTCAGACATACGCGAGAGCTGTACAATGTTATGTCTTTGACGAGAGATTCTTTTACACAAAAACCTTGACCAAGAATATTCCAATGAGTTGATAGATCAAACTTCTAATATTAATAGTTCGGTTCATGTACCAGCAGCTGACCGCCTGTGTCCAGTTCAAACTTCAAAGTGGTTGCTCACCTAGGGGTGACATTATCATTTCAAACTTCAAATACAGGGGCATAGTCTAGGTGCTCGATAGAACTTGTAGTTCAAGTACCAGTTGTAAACATATATGTAAAATGTATTAAATTAATTAAATAAATAATCATTCCCGATATGTTGATAACAAGAAATCAAGACTGGAGGTAGGGGTGAGCCAACCCTAGTGAAAAAACTCAGTTTTGTGCATTCATTCCAGCATCATGTATTTTCTTAATATTGCTCACAGACATTCTGCATTTGTCTTTTCACATTCAGGCACCCATACAATTCAACTCCCTGATACTGTATAACTGTTCATGTGCAGCCAGCTGAATAAGATATTCCAGAAAACAAGATTTATATTTAACCTGTCTTTATGTGTATAAATAAGATTTTTACTAATAAAGTTAACCACTTCAAATTGCAGTGTTAATGTACTGAGCATTTTGATATTTCCCCCCTCTTTTTGTGATCCTATGTACAACTATAGTCAAAAGTAGTTATAATAAGAATAATCATCACCTGGGATGGTGGGTGGGGAACCTTGTGCTCCATAACCAAGTTTAGCAGGTATCTTCAGCTTTCTCTTTTCACCTACGCACATACCTAATAGTCCCTGGTCCCATCCTGAAAACAAGGAGCGTGTTACACATTGACAATTAAAGATATCAACATAACAGTAATAACAAACAATGGTGTGGATGACACAGTGAATCATATAACACTTATGATGAAGAAGGAGAACGCAAAACTGATGTCATTAGAAACTTCTTTCAAAAAATAAAAAATAATGTCAGTTGCATCTTAGCAGCACTTCTAGATAAATCATCCCTTTACCTGTGTCTAAAAAGAACAAAAGAAAATAAGTATCCAAAAAATAGATAACCACATGCCTTTAATCACTTGACCAGTACCAAGCTCGAATTCAATGGGGTCACCCCTTTCAAAGCTGGAGTCAAACACAGTTCCATCAGTGAGTTTCCCCTACAAAAATAAGTAACAAATCAACATTCTGATAACTATAATTAGTTCAAACAGCTTCCTTGCCAAAACTTGTTGGCAGAAGACAGGAATTTTTTATCATTTCTTCTTCTTTATTACTAAAGTTTAGGAATAATTAAGCTACGATGCATAACTAGATGTTAAACAGCTCCAGGTAGCGATAAGAAACTGAAAATTTAGATGCATATCAAATACACGGGCACAGAGAGCACATAATATTGGGGTGGAAACAGGCAACAGTATATCATTCAGTCAGCAATTATGCTTCCAATTCTAGCAGATTTACAACCCAAATAAACCAAAATATCATACAACCGTGACCTAGCTAGTAGCTACCAATTAGGAGTATGTTCAACAAAAAACCCCTGAAGATTTTGAATTTAGGTAACTATATTATTTACAGCGTCGATGTTGAACCTTACATGACTGATAAATTACATGATGAAGTTAAGGTGCCAGAATCTTTTACCCGGTAATGTACTCCGATTTTATCACCCTTGTGAGCCTTGAATTCACAAGACTGAGGCTTAAACTGCAGCAACAAAAGGACAACAATAAGTAAAAAAGGAGGAGATAAAATAACAGTACTGTTGAATGCATATCATTAATAAAATATCATTCAATATATGGTGGAATTAAAAGCAGACTCGCAAGTAGCAAATCAAAATTTTCATCTTCAAAAGCATATCTACACCACAAATGCGAAAATGAAAATAATGTAAACTAGTATATTTATTTCCCATTTCTCATTTGGTACAACAGATTAAGTGCTCCCATAACATGACTATCAATCCTTGAGCTCTAAACAAGTTGTAGATACAAACCAACACAATCATAAACACTCTCCATCCCTCTAATCCCAATCAAATCTCTTCAGTCATAGTATTAATATTCTTGGATATAATCATATAAATCACTAAAACCAAAATTATAAATAAAAGTCAATAACAAACTAAAATAGTATGTACAACACTCCTTCATGCAATCATAATTAACCAAATCACATATCAAATACTAATACCGCCTACTATAACATAAAACCAACAACCAAGTAAAGATCTCACACATAATAAACTCATAAAATCAAAATATCAAATAATTTAAAAAACAATATTAAAAATATAATCACCTTGACCCCGATCTGAAGTTCAGTAACATCCTTCGACTTGGTTGCATAAACTGAAAATCAAATGTAACAACACACTAAATTAAAAAAAAAAAAAAAGAATATAACAAGAACCAAATACATATGTGTCGTGTAAGTAGTAGGCACCTAAAACCGTAGTAGCAAGAACCAAAACAAGAACAAGAGCTGCAAAACGCATCTCCATCCAAATATATGTATGTATGTATAATGTTTGTATAATGTGTAAACAAACTCGATGTACATATAGTTGAACATGAACATGTGTGTGTCTTTTCCAATGAGATTCGGACACATCAGCAGTGAAGCAATTTTTATTGGTTCATTTATTTATTCCTTTTTCTTTAATTTCTATTAACGTGTAAATGGAAATTGTTAAGCATATCAAAAAAAAAGATCAATCAAGTTACAAAATATTACAAATGTGCAAGATATATACGAGACCTACGGTCGGATTTCGTATTTTTTTAAATATCATTAACATTTTTGGAATAAATACCGGGGGTTTTAACCAACTTTGTAATTAAATATTTTTATTGTTTTGGATAGAGTTATTAGTTTGTATACAATTTTTCCTTTAATATTTGTAGTAAGACTGTTAGAGCAATTCTAACGGTTTAGCTACTTGAAGTCTTAAAGTCAAATATAAGAAATATGGAGAAAAAAACTACTCCAAATATCCTAGTGATTCCTTAAATCACTAACAACATTCACATCCGGTTTTGTATATCAATCCCTATATTCTTACTATAAATGGAAATTCCCTAAAATTATCTCTAAAGTTTGTTTATCAAAACAAATTCACCTAAATCCCACACCCCATCCTTATCCCCGTACTCTTTTAATATATACTTCGTTCTCTCTCCTTTTTAATTTCAAATTTGAGATCAAATATAACATCACTTTAAAATCTTCTGCTTCTTCACCTTCAATTGTCTTTAACGAAAACTTATCTTTATCATACTTCCAAATCTTATTTGCAAAAAGGAAATTCTTACTACTTCTCACAAATCTCAAATGGTTCGATCATTGTTTCGTAAAATATTAGCATATTTTTCATCAGAAGATGATAGTGACGTCGAAATTGAGGAGGCTTATGGGCATATATCAAATTATCATGAAACTATGCAACGTCGTAAGTTTATTCGGCGTGATCATAACATGGGGAACGAACGCCTATTTCGTGATTATTTTGCAGAGAATCCGGTGTATCCATCAAATCTATTTCGAAGAAGATTTTTTATGAGTCGTCCGTTATTTATTCGTGTTTTAAGAGAGGTAGAGTCATTTGAGCCGTATTTTGTGCAGAGAAGAGATAATGCTGGACGACTTGGTTTATCTTCTATGCAAAAAGTAACAGCGACACTTAGAATGCTTGCCTATGTGGTTACAGGAAATTTTATGGATGAGTACATTCGTATAGGTGAAACCACTGCAATGGAGAATCTTAAAAAATTCACCGAGACTATAGTTAGTGTGTTCTCCAATGAGTATTTGAGGTCACTTAATGCTAATGATATTATCCGATTACTTGATGTTGCTGAACAACAAGGATTTTCGGGTATGCTTGGAAGCATTGACTGCATGCACTGGAAGTGGAAAAACTGCCCACCGCTTGGAAAGGTATGTACTCTGGCCATATCAGGAAACCAACTATTATTTTAGAAGTTGTTGCTTCATATGATCTCTGGATTTGGCACTCGTTTTTTGGTATGCCCGGTTCACATAATGACATTAACGTGCTTAAGAGATCTTTCGTTTTCACTGAACTTGCTCAAGGCCGTGCTCCTCCGGTAAATTACACAGTTAATGGAAATAACTATACGATGGGGTATTACCTTGCAGATGGTATTTATCCGAAATGACAAACTTTTGTGAAAACAATTCCATCACCACAAGGGAACAAAAAGAAAATTTTTGTGAAGGCACAAGAAGCCGCAAGAAAAGATGTTGAACGCGTATTTGGGGTACTATAACAATGATTTACTATAATATGTGGGCCTTCTCGGATGTTCAAAGTAAAAGAGCTAACAAATATAATGAAAACATGTGTAATTTTACATAATATGATTATTGAAGATGAGTGTGATGACAGTGAAAATCTCCACGTTGAGTATGAACAACTTAATGAAGACCCCCTGGAAATGGAAACAAATTATCATGTTGAGCTTACAAACTTCATTTAGCGTCATCATTTTATTAGGGACAGTTCTGCACACCAGCAGTTTCAAGAAGATCTAATTGAACACCAGTGGTTATTATATTCCCAGCGTTAATATTTTTGCCATCTCTGTAATGTTGATTTTAATATGTAGGTCTTCATTTTAATATGTAGTTGTGTTTGTTTGGTTCACTGGTTTTTATCTCAGTTTCAGTTTTAAGAATGTCCATGTTTGAGTTTTATCTCAGTTTCCTTGGCAACTGTAGTACTGCAAATGGCTTTATAACTTTAAACTCTGCATCTGCATCTGTGTATAATATTCCAACTAATTTTAATAAATGTATGTACATGTATTGAGGCACCAACTGCTAAACTAAAAAACAAAGTACAAAGTGCTCAGTATTGATCTCGACTGCCAGTTTGACATAGTTGTTATTTAACTTAAAAGTTTGAGGAGCAGTATCTATCATCTTGACAAAGCATAATTGCAGACAAATAAAGCCATCTTGAAAGTTCGAGAAAACCAAAACCAGGCTATATATGTATCGCTAAATCTAAAATTTTCTTAGCCATCTGCAAAATCCACTTAGGTTGGTTCTTTAGCAGGTGTAAACAATGCTCAAATTGGAAGCTGCATTTTTCTAGTGATAGGTACATTGCTTTAGCCTCGTCAAACTTGCACATAAACAAACAAAATATTGATATCAAAATGACATAGATAATCAAAGTTAGTGCAGACAAAACTTGCACATAAACAAAACTTGTAGATATGAGTTACCTTGTTATGTTCAGTCATGCCGCTTAGATTTAATTGACAAACTTGAGCTAATTTTCCATAAAACTTATTTGTTGCCTTTTGAATAACTGACCATCGATGTATTAAAGATTTTATTGTTGATCATTTGTGGCTTCCTTATACTGCTGAAAGTAATTATAGATTTTTTCCCGGAGTTGGGAGTGCTTCTGGTCAGTTCCTTGAACGGCATCAATACTATAATTTAACCAAGCAGAAACAAGTAACTTATCTTCTCTAGGGGTAAAATTCGCTCCCCTTGCCGATTTCCTACTACTACTGATTTCTTCATTAGGAGGAAATGGTGGAGAGTCGTCAGGGGTTTTAGGGGAGATTTCGTTTTGCCAAACATAAGTGGAATCGAGTTGATGATCTTCGCTTAAAATACTTGTAAAATATCCATGTTCCTTTTCTTGTGTATCCATCCTTTCTTCACAAATTTTGTATCTAATTTAGAAATTTAATATTCTATTAACTAGATATATCAATCAATGATGCAAAATCATATAATTAGTAGACAATATCACAACTGATTCCATACCAAAAAACTAAACTCATATCATACCAGTAGATACAATTAAAGATAAATAGGGGAAGATAATTAAGAAAAAAACTTTAAGAGAAAAGGAAGTTGTAGATGGTGATGAATCCAATAGGTTCAATCACTGATGATTCACGACTCTGAAGGACATCCAGAGAGCATGAGAAGTGAAATTAGGTATGAAAATATATATATATATATATATATATATATATATATATATATATATATATATACAAAAGAAAAGAAAGATATGGCGGGTCTTTGTGAGATGAAAGTGGCGGGAATGGGAGGTTGTGCAGATGCGGTCTGTATTTTGAGTTCCCAAATATGGGGACTTATTTTTGGTCCCTATAATTAGTCCCTATTTTGGGGATCCAGATGGAGGCAGTTTTTGGAGTGAATATCAATATAAATCCCTAAATTATAGAGATGGGGTGAATATACGAAACCGGAAGTGAATGCTCTAAAATCTATTAAGATCTTCTTCCCATTCCTTATATTAAACTAATCTCTCTCATCTTCTAACTTTTATTTTATAATATATATTTGAAAGAGAAAAAATGTTTAAAATAACAATTTTTTGGTGCAAATGACTGAAAATACCCATCCGGGAAGTGGATGGCTGAAAATACCAATTTGGATACGCATTTGCCATTTGGGTATCCTGTTTTGTACTAGATACGTATTTATCAAATGGGTATCCAATTTTTTTTTAAAGATACGCATTTCTCAATGGTAATACCCAAACTACAAATACGTATCTCTTGTAATTTTCTTAGATACCCAATTATCAAATGCTTATTACACTTACCCAATTACAAAATGCGTAATCAAAACGATATTTTCAGCCATGTGTTCTAAAAATGGGTATTTTCAGCTATTGCACCCAAAAAATGGGTATTTTCAGCTATTACACCCAAAAAATGGGTATTTTTAAACATCACCCTTCTAAAGAAACACTTTCACTTTCTTTACTTTATGTAATAATATTACTTTTTAATGATTAAATATTGTATAAAGAATGAATATAGGGAATATTGTTGGATTTGAAAATAGTTATTGATGTTTTAAGCTAAAATCCAATATTTTATATTAAATTTAGGGAATGAACTAAGAAACTGTCGGTAATAAGATAACTGTTATATTTTTTACCATAGCCAAAAAGTTAAGAAAGAGTAAAAAAGGTCAAAAGAATTAGCCAATCAGAAACTAGGCAATGCAGGCTTTTCCTAAAAGGCAAGGCACCACCTTAACTCTCCCATTTAAGCACCAATCCTAATCGGTTTGGTAAAAATGGGGAATCCGGAAGATCGGTCGAGCTACCGATATAGGATTAATTAAAAATCGGAAATTAATCGGAGTAAAAATCGGATGTATTATAATATTAAATTATATTTAATATATTATTATTATTATATTAATTATTTATTGACAAATATATATTTATTATATCATAATTTCTATAATTATTTATTTTTAAATTAATATAGTATTTTAATTTTAATAAATAATTATATATACTCCAATAAAGAAAAATTCATAAGAATAAATCGGATTTTAAAGATCGAATTGGTCGGATATTTTGTAGGGGATTAATAGGTTGAATTGAGGATTTATCGAGGATTTTTAGAACATTGATCCCAATGAACCAAAAGAACCCACTCCTTTCATTCAGAGATTAGGGTAAATATTATACACACAAACTCTCTGTATGTGTATGTAATATGTGTATGTAATATGTATTCACGATGACCACATTTCATGTCTAGATTTGATCTGATTTCTTGTTGCTTAAACGATTGAGAGTACTAATATTGTAATGGCGTTGCATTATTCTTGCTGATCAAGTTATTTCCTAGTGTTAATTAGTTATAATTTGATTAGTAACTACAATGATGATTATAATGATAAGAAACTAGAATCTGTTTTTACATTTGCATCTCTATCAAACTAGGTTTGTTTTTACCTTTCATTATTCAAGTGAGTGCAAAAACAAACCAGATTATGTATGTGTTTGTGTCTACATATCCTATCTATCTGCGTGTAAGATGCATGTGATGTTGCTACTAATGGTGTTACTACGAATTTTAAAGAAAAAATGGTATATAACTAATAACTCTTGTGAACAATCATCTGGGAAATGATTCGTGCGCTAGGTCAGATTGGAGGTGGTCTCGGTCGGATTGGAGATTGTCTCGGTCGGATTGGAGGTGGCCCCAGTCGGATTCAAGGTGGTCCCGGTCGGATTGGAGGTGATATGCGAAGGCATTTGAAGCCCCTTTCTATCCTTGATGAGAGCAGGTAACAAACAAACGCGCCAAACTTCATTATTGTTGTTAAAGGTTCTTCATCCTAACATCAACAATAACTTGTCAGTACAGTATAGTATAACATGTGTATCTATTATAGACTATCCTAGAACAAATCACCAACAAAGAATAGTTATATTATATATGATTATCCAAAAAAACTTCCGACAAACAAGATTAATTTGCCTGATAATATTCTTCTAAACAGGTTACCGTTTTTTACAAAAAGAAGACATGATGCAAGGGTCCCTCCAGAAGATACCAAGCCTCTGGTCGGAAAAAAGGTGATTACTACTGGGGAACTTGTAAAGGCATGGCTCACTAATGTAAGAGATGTTGGGAGGGGAAAATGTGAATTCTGTTCCTGTGCTTCATGTTTCCGTGAGATGTATCAGGCAAGTTACCCAGTCTCTTGATTCGTTATCTAATTAAATCTGTCATAGAATTTAAATATAAGTTCAAGTACTTATTTCGGAAAATCTGCAGGAACCTCCGTATTCCTCTATTGTACAAGGCAAAGTGGTCATTAAAGAATCACTTCTGGATAGGCTCTAATATCGTAGAGGATTATAATATATTAATATAACCATAATAACAGACCATTTTTAATCAATACCATAGACAGAGAATAACATATAAGATTATAGTTACAGATCATACAAATCTATGAGTATATGCTTAGAAATTTTCTAGAGTTTTCAAAAAATTGTATCTCACAATAAAAACCAAATGCTTTACCTTAAACTACTTCCTCTTTGATTGTTGGACCGTAGGGCCTTGGTATCTATCTATTCGAATAAATGTATATGAACCAAATATTTTTCCATTTTATCTCGGTACTAATTGGTTTATTAATTACAGGATTCTTATAATCCTTTTAAATTGCCAGCTCCAGGATTATTTGGTAACCCTAATTTCTTTCTTTATTGTACTGAAGCTTAATATAGTTACTTTAGTGTGCCTGTTCTGTTTGTCTTAATATTTACTCTCCCCTGTAGTCAAAGCTCTTACGTCTGTAGTTTTTTTTTATGTGTGTACTACTTTTTTATCATCACACTGTCAACACCAGAGGTCTTTTCCGAAACAGTTACTCTTTACTCATAAGAGTGGATGCAAGGGTTTGGGTACATATATCCATCCTCATACTCTGCTCTTGGACAGGAAGGGTATGCATGATTTGGTTGTTAAAGAAAGTAGCCAAAGCAAAATTTTATTCAACAATTTTTATATTTTCCCAGCCAACGCCCTTCTCATCCCATGACCTCCTAAATCAGTAAATCTAACAGCAAAATAAAGAAATAAAATAACTAAACATCTACCCCTAAAATAGGTTTATATTCTGACCCAGAGTGCAATGTCCTAATAAATGTCTCTAATGCTAATCAAAAAGCTCCCACCTAGGGCTAGAAGTGACTGAATTTGCTGTCACATTTCAAGCACAGTAGTACATAGATCTTAAACTACCATACATTAGCTAACAGATACCTTTTATCTTTAATTAAAAAGTGACTAATGTCTAAGTTGAAGTTGCTACCACAACTCAAAGGAAGAAGTTGAACAAAATTTCACTTTACCTAGGAAAATCCATTACTATTAACTAATTGAAGCAACTACATAAATAAACTCTCACACACAGAAACAGATTAAAGTATGTATATATAAGAAAAATAAATTAAAAAAAAATCATTCAAAATCCAGGCAGCTTAAAACAAATTGCTCCGAATTACATACTTGGGAGACTTATTTCAGTACACGGTCATAAAACGTCATTACATTAAAAAAAAAATTGCGAGCTAGAAGCATAAACTATATCCTAAGTTTTGCACTCCGTTTTTTTGTTAGTGTTGATTTTGCATACATAGGCCTATGTAGAAATGAACTGCCTGCTAAGACGTATTTCGTTCCAACCTTCAGAACTAACTTCAAGATTTCAACTTGAAACACCTCCACTCCCCTCGGTGAATTAAATTAATGTGTCCAACTAAATGCCAGAGTACTTATTGAATTGATTAAGGTTTCTTATCTGTATATGACAGAACATAACTATTTCAGCTTTGTTTAGTAACTTCAAAGATTATTCTAAATATTGTATGACTCCGACTCACTTTAAGCATGTCTTTTACTTGTGTTATCAAACTAGGAAGATAAAAGGTATATGCTTTAAGGATATCTTATTTAGAGGGCCATGGGTTCATCCACGGCTTATGGGTTGGGGAAATGATTTATGGCAAACCAGTATTTCTGGAGAACTTTGTGGAAGCAAATATTTCTTAAGAGCGGCTATTTTGCGCACTAGAACTCCATGTTCGTAAATTGCCCCCTGATGTTACTATATTTCTCAAGCGGCAGTGGTTTGACCAAAATGAAACTGATGCCCCTGACAGGAATATCTGATTTTCTGGATTCGACAAGTTCTCAAATATGCTACTGAAGGGGACAACATTCTTATTAAAAAATTACTTCAGAACAGTGGTTCAATTGGCTGAGCCTGTTTTAGCAAGTCTAGCAAAGATTGTACTAAAAAAGAATCTCGGGGACCTTCATGATAGTGAAAACTTTCGAGGGATTTTGGAAAAGAAGTCTCTATGACTTTAAAGAAATCAGAAAAACAGGATATATCATCAAAAGTACCGAAAGAACTCACCTTTTTATTCATAGAAGAGTGAAAAAATTGATATGACTGGCTCATCTATAACATCTGAAAGCCAGTTTCATTTCTGACAAGTAAAGTAAATCGTAAATAACAGGTCCATCTTTATTTTGAATGTCGTAGTGATCCCATTTTTTTTTGTAGTTGGTTCCGTCTACTTCCCACAAGTCAAATGAAAGCAAGAAGCATGAGGAAGCAGGCCATTTGTTGCTACAATCCGAATGAATCTTATTGGATTGTAATTGTTTTGAACTGACTCCTATTTTAGCTGAGCAATGCTACTTTAAACGTCCCACTTGCCAGTACCATTGTGACCCTTAAACCCAACCCAATTCTATATAGATGTGCTGCTTTAAATTGTTTTTATTACATATAACATACACACTAGCTAAAAAAAATGACTTACAGCTCATTAATACAGCTATACCTGTCTTCGTTGAAGGCCATGTTCTAGGTCAGACTGCAGGGTCATTAAGCCATATTGAAGGCCGGGTATCTGCAGTAATATCGGGAGTTAACTTACAGCAGATATGTGTGTCTCTAAAGTATGAATTGTAAACATTACCTCTTTAAAATAAATCAGCATTTAGACCAGCTGAAGTACAAATGTTCATTACTTAAATGAATAATTGGAAATAACTGACATCATGCACAAATGTATCTCGATCATCCACTGCCCTTTCATCTTGTACATCGGATGCTCCTTAATTAATGCCATGCACCGCTCCTGTTTAACATAAAATAGCATAAATTTATATAAATAGATTATAGAGATGATGGAAAGAAATACATAAGCTAGTTACTGCGTTTAATAACTATGGACTCCAACAAAGTCCAGCCTGGAGGTGACTAAATCTTAGGTTGCAATAAAACCAAAATTTTAAAGCTACTCAATCGTGCATCGAGTTTCTGTCTGACAAAAATATTATATTTGGCTAATGAAGTAGTGCTATAAATATAATTTGTAACAGTGGACAAGGAAAACACAATGTACAGAGAAAAAACCAGATGCAGAATAATTCAATATGGTAATATAAGCTAATATTGGTCAAGTGATTATTTACCACAGGACCTTTGTTGCTGATGGGTATCCTTGCAGCTCCAACTCAATAACTTTAAGAAGTGAAAACGCCTCAAGCATGGTCTTCTTTTCCAACTGACATGCTATTTATAGAAACTGATATCTGGCCAGCTGACTAGTCAGATGACCAATAAACTGCACACTATTGCATACAAGTGGTGGACTTAGAGGAACAAATATTACCCTACGTTTAAAAAACTTCATCTACGATACAACAACATAAACAACCTACACTTCCATTATCATCATTTAATAACAATGTCAAATTGTCAATAATGAACTGCAACTTCTGTTGGCAATCATTAACATCACTAAACAAGGTATATGATGAAGCAACACAAACCGCTTTTTGCCGATAAGTGTTGTATTCTTGGTGCATGACCTTCAAATCGTTATCACCAAAGTGATCAATGAGTGAAATAATAGTACCATCGTCTATTATAAATCGATGGCCAGTGGCCACCTACTTCAGATTATAAGAAATATTATTTTTACCTTGCAGGATGTACGTGTCTTGCAACTGAGCCAGCTCCCATCAAAGATCAGGTATTGTCTGAAACGAATGTTCTTAGTAATATTAAACAAATCATCAAGCACACTAATTTATAGAGAAAAATTTCAAATGCTATGTATCATGCATCGAACTCTAATGTAAGACCATAATGGCATTGAACATTTTATAAAACAATTGGAACTCAGAAACACCGACAGAATGAAAAGATAATTGCAAAGCATTTGTTCCATTGAAAAGGAATCATCTCCTCAGCAAACATAGAACAGCATAAGTAAAAGTTTTTTGAGTTCCGATATTTGTACTTTAAATGAAGAGTAACATGATTGTACCTGGAATTGAATATTTAATACAAAATTGGAACTCAGAAACACTGAAAGTTTGAAAAGATAAATGCAAAGCATTTGTCCATAAAAAGGGAATCATCTCCTCAGCAAACATAGAACAGCTCAACAGCATCAGCGAAGGTTTTTTGGGTTCCTATATTAATACTGCTATATAGGGGAGGCACTGGAGAGTAACATGATTTTACCTATGGAAGTTACTGCAAGAAAAATTTGTTCATTTGGCAAGAAAGGATGTTCATTTGATTTCAATTCTGAATTATTTTTATACTTTGTATTACCATTGTCTTGGTGGATCAAGAAATGTCCTGATTCTCTTCATTGATGCTCTCTTTGATCTTTCGTTTTGAGGGGTATGCCCCTAGATCGTGCACTTAGTTTTTCTGATGAAAACTTCTTAATTTAGCAAAAGAAAAAAAGTTTATAGCTTTCCAAGCTAATCAAATAAAAACACTAGCAAAAAAAAGGAATCGGTTCAAAACTTAAAAAATTTGCATGTGTTTTACGATAAAAAGACGGATCTTTACCGGGAGCCTATCTCTAATTTTAGGCAAACCATTGTTATAATTAGAGTTAAATGCAAAATGTGTACCTGAATTTTAACAAAAATGCGAAGTGTGTACTGATTTTAAGAAAATGCAATTTGTGTACTCCAAATTTGAAAAATACTGCAGTTTGTGTATTTCCGGTAGTTGCTTGCTAACGGAGAAAAAGAAAAATGTGACGTGATGGTGTCTAAATCAACCGCATACGAATTGATCAAGGTTCAATTACACATGAAAAAAAATCAATTTAGTACTATATAATATATATTTACATACACTAATGAATAAACAATATAAAGTTAAAAGACCAGATTTAGTAGATGAACAAGTGTATTAGTATTACACTTATATAATGGAAACATTATAAACAAATTTAGTATCTTAATTTAATTAAAAAGCTACATATAATAGGCAAACATTACTACAAAATAAAAGAAAAGAATTATTTAGAACAAATATTTAAACAAGATAAAGCTTAGAAAATTATATAATGAGCTAATAGTAAATAATTTAAAATAAATGAAGACAATTACAAGTAAATGAATTAATTCAAAACAAATTAAAACACATGGATAATTACAAAGTTTGAGCAAATTAAAACATATTATATGTCAATAAAAGGCATGTTTGGCTCCTTACATACCTATAAGCCCCAAAACAGCTTACTCACCAGTGTATTAAGTAATTTATTAATTTATTTTGATATTTTACTTTTTTATTAGTATTAATTTTAAAACATAAGTTTTTAACCTATTAATCAAAAGGATTATATAACCTATTAATATTTTATAACTTTTAAGTCACTTATTTATTTTAAATCACAAATTACTTATTTTAAAAATTTCTAAACCAGCATAAAATATCGAAAAGGCACCGCATCTTATATTGCATAATTGACAAGACCAGTTAAGGACTTAAGGTGCATATAAATTATAAAATATTATAAAGATTTCAAATTGGTACTCAAAATAAATATTAAATGTTACCTGTCATGACCAGCTATTAATTAACTAATAATAATGGACACCCTGCATTCACATTAATTCAATCAATTAAAACATTTTAAATTGCCAAGTCACCAATGTCACATCATTTAGGACAAAATTTTAATATCCAATTTGATATCTCTAGCACTACTCATAAATTCTAACCCATTAAATTATAGCTTTGGAAGTGGTTGACTTTTCTAAATATCAAATTTTGACTCATACTCTTTTAAAAATTATAATTTTAAAAAACTATAAGAATAACTTTCAAAATAAATTAAATATAATATCTGATAATACAATAGATATAAATTTCAGTCAACCAATTTTACATGCCAACACATACACTATAAAAACTAAAATGATTACTATATATGCACAAAGTTAGAGGTTAGAAGTGTGAAGTTTGAACACTCAGAGTTTATTGAATTTTACTACTTTGCCTTATTTATTGACGGACAACTAACAGCAGTAACGGAAAATATACAAAATGCAGTGTTTTTGAAATTCTAGGTAAGCAAATCTCATTTCCAAAAGGTCAAGTACACACTCTGCAGAAAAGGTAAACATTAGGTACACATTATGCATTTTACTCTTATAATTATTAGTTTTGTAGCTTGACTGCAAATTCAGTATCAACACTAGCAATGCAGGTACCATTGTCAAATTTTAACAATGAATAATTTCAAAACTGATAGCAATGAGGTGGCTTACCAATGTCAAATTTTAACAGCAGCAGATCTCCAACTCCGACAAACCCCCTGTAGTAAAAGTGGAGGGCATCAATGTTGAAACTAGCACAGAATATGCATAAATCAGTTTGAGGTTTTGAAAAAAGAATACATTTTTATGGATTTTCAACGCCAATCAGGGTAAAAAGACGCCAAAAATCATATTTTTACTTGAAACCTGCATATATATGTATGTTTGTATGTATGCGTGTAAAGAAAATTAGTAGAGGGTAGTTTACAATTTAAAGATTTGATGTTTAACAGAATAAACTCAGTTCGTGTCAAAATATGAATCAAATATTTTATCGGATAATGCTTACCGGAACTCAAGATTTCAGCAAATTAACAGAAAATTAACAGAAAAGAGGGATGCTAGGAACAAATCAACAGCATCCATAAACAAAAAGAATCATAATCAATTGGAAAAAAACAAGAGTTGCATCAAATATGAACACTAGCAAAAAAAAGGAGGAAACCTACAAAAGTTGCATGTGTTTCGCCACAAAAGACAGATCTTTACAGGGAGCCTAACTCTAATTTTAAGCAAGCCATCATTATAATTAATAGATTGGTAGCTTGACTGCAAATCCAGTATCAACACTAGCATAAATACATACAAAATGAATAATTTTAAAGCTGATAGATATGTAGGTGGCTTACCAATGTTCCATTTTAACAGCAGTAGATCTCCAATTCCAACAAACACCCCACCCCACAAAAACTAGCACAAATCAAAGTGAGGTTTCCCAAAAAAAAATCATCTTTGTGGATTTTCAATAAAAAGACACCAAAAATCATAATTTACTTGAAACCCATATATATATACTAGTCTATAACTGATTATAATATTTATAATTTTATTATTTTGTTTTTTCGTAAAACTAAATTATAAAAATAATGGTTATATATTATTGAAATTAATAAAATTAAAATATTTACGTATTATTTTTTATGTATTATATATTATTAAAGGATTCAAAATTTCAATAATTAAAATTTTAAAAAGTTTTTTTTATTCTGCAATCTATATGGCGGGTGTAGGGCCTATAAGAAAGTGGGAGTCTTGAATATAAGTGTATACGGAAGATTTGCTATTGTTTTCTAATTTTTCCTTGATTTAATAAATATTTTATTATATTATAATTTGAATTAATAAAATTAATTTTGGAAGTGTTTGATTTCCTACTAAGAAAGAAGTTGAATGCTCTTAGATATCAAGCTGGATTATAATTCATAGAGTTTGTAGTTATATGAGATACATGATTTATTTATTTTGATTAAATAATATTTGTTTAAACTTTTTTGGAAGGTGTTAACATATTTTTTAGGAAGGTGGTAACCAACCGAACAAACGAAACCATGTTTCGCTTATAATAGTATATATATATATATATATATATATATATATATATATGAGGAAAGTTCAACGGAGACCCATTTTTAGATGGAGACCCGGAGACCAATTATAGACCGTTATATTAAGATGGATCTGATGGATCAGATATTTTTATTTCTTTTAACAAGACATTTGCACACATACACATACATCTATAATAATTAATACATCTGTTTAACATCACAATGGTTTTTATATTAGATTTAAATAATCTCTTTACCATCAACTTGTAATATATCATCTTTAATGCAAGACAAGATTTTGAGTTAAATACACTGACATGTCAAGATCTTTTTTCTAGTCCTGCATGTCAAATAAACGTGTTCTGCAAATAAAAATTTAATTTTCCTTTTTGTTTTTGGTAAGGATCAGAAGATATAACTAATGATCACAGAAGGGTATTCGGGGCAACCACTTGTGCTGCACTTCACTCTCTCCACCACCTTGTTTTATATATTATGTTCTGCATGCCTCATTATAATTTATCTAGATTTCAGTGATGGTTGAAAATTGTTGATATATGGTTTTGCATGAGTAGTTTAGTTGTATGTGAAATTATGCTAATTATATTATATTTTTTGGCATTTTGCAAGTATGCTCTGTTAGATATATTTGATAATATCATGGCTAATATGATTTATGTTTAGTTTTCAGATCTTACTTAAACAGGATAAATCAGTACTTACTGGAAGTCAGGACTTAAGGATATCAGTACTTATATTATCAGGAGATAATCATCAGAAGATGGATATCAGAACTTAAGTACTGAAGGTCGTTCAGATAAGGACAACAACTGATTAAATGAAAGAAGATCGAGATAAACATAAGAAGAGATATGCATGAAGAAGGAATTCTATGAAGAATAGAATACTTGGAAGAAAAGATATCTGATTGATATATTTTATGAAGCAGAATTATATTCCATATCAATTAGCGATTATCTTGTAACTGTGTAGTATATAAACACAGACATAGGGTTTACACTATAAGTGTTATCATATTCGAGAAGATTATTCATTGTAACCCTAGCAGCTCTCGTGATATTTGTTCATCACTGAGAGGTAACAGTTCCATACTGTAACAGAGTTTATTGTTTCAATAAAGTTTGTTTTCTGTTACTTGAGTTATTAAAGTTCGATTTGATTGTACTATATACTGTATTCACCCCCTCTACAGTGTGTGTGACCTAACAAGTGGTATTAGAGCCTATCTGTTAACGCACAAACAGTTTAAGATCCAAACACAATCATGTCTGAAACAGAAACTCCAACTAAGTCCACCAAAACTGAAGAACCTCCTAAGACACAAATTCAAAGCCGATATGAGACCATCAGAGTTCCCATATTGAGACCATCTGAATATCCCATATGGAAGGTGAGGATGACCATGTTTCTGGAAGCAACAGATCTAGAATATCTTGATAGAATCAAGGAAGGGCCTCACAAACCAACCAAGCTCGCGGTTGCAGTTGCAGGTGAAGTGGCAAAGACTGTACCAAAGGAGAAGAGTGATTACACTGCTAAAGATATCGCATCAATTGCTAAGGATGCTAAGGTACGACACTTACTGCATAGTGCCATTGATAATATAATGTCAAACAGAGTAATAAACTGCAAGACTGCAAAGGAGATATGGGATGCCCTGGAAATAAGGTGTCAGGGAACTGATACGATTAAGAAGAACAAAAAGACAATACTCACTCAAGAGTATGAACACTTTGACTCAAAGGCTAATGAGTCATTGACTGATTTATATGATAGATTTGTCAAACTCTTGAATGATCTGTCACTGGTTGATAAGGAGTATGATCTTGAAGATTCAAACCTTAAATTCCTGTTAGCTCTTCGTGAATGCTGGGATTTGAAGGCAACAACAATAAGAGACAACTACAATCTTGATGAAACAACTCTTGATGAAATTTATGGAATGCTCAAGACTCATGAACTTGAGATGGAACAAAGAAGCAAGAGGAAAGGTGGAAAGTCAAGGATAGTTGCTCTTAAGGCTGAAGAAGAATCCCCCAAGGCAGCTACCTCAAGGAAAGACAAGGATAAAGCTCTCTTCATAAAGTCTGATAACGAGTCATCAAGTTCTGAAAGTGATGATGACTCAGAATCTGAAAGCTTGCCTGAGACGGATGCTGATGAGGAGATGATGAAGCTGTGTGCTCTTATGGTGAAAGGGATCACAAAGATTGCATACAGGAAGTTCAGGAAGGGAAAGAAGTTTTCCAGGAAAGGCACAAGTTCTGATAAGAAGAATTTCAGAAGATCTGAAAGCAGAGGAGGAAAGTCTGACAGAGGAGATTATACAAATGTCAAATGCTACAACTGTGGTGAGAAAGACCACATATCTCCTGATTGTAAGAAAGTTAAGAGTGACAAAGGCAAGGCTCTTGTCACAAAGAAGAAAAGCTGGACAGACACCTCAGATTCTGAAAGTGAGGAGAATTATGCCTTGATGGCAAATGCTGATAAGGCAAGTGCTGAAAGCAGTTCTGAAGCTGCTGAATCAAAGGTACCTCAAACTACTTATGCTTTTCATACTGATGATATTAATGAGTTGAGAAGATATCTTAAAACCATGTTTGTTAGTTATAGAGATCAAACTTTAACATGTGAAAGATTAACTTCAGAAAATCTTGCTTTTAAGAAAAGAAATGATTTCTTAGAAAATGAGTTAGTTATGTTCCATTAAACTCAGAAAGATAGAAATGATGCTTTTTATGTTAGGGATGAAGTGCTAAAAATGAATGAATCTCTAAAAACTGAGTTAGAAAAGGAAAGAGAGGTTATCAGGATTGGACTAACTCTGGAAGAACAACTCAGAATTTGTTAAGTAGTGAAAACTGGAAAGAGGGCTTAGGTTATGGAGAGGATAAGAATGATAAAGGAACTGAAGGTATTAAGCCTGTAGTTGTTAAACAAAAGCCAAAGTTAAAACCTGTCAAGTTTGTAGCTGTAAAGTCTGATAATGAGAAATCTGAAGTTAAAAATGAATTAACTTCTGACAAACTAAAACAGGAAAAGACAGCTGAAGTAAACGTAGGCTTAATGACTAAGAAGCAGCTTAAGCATAAGCTGAAAGATGTTAAGAATGCAAACAAGGTAAAGTCACCTAGAAAAAATAGGAATGGAAAGGAAGGTGTGAATAAAAGCAATGATTATAAGCCTGTTCCTGAAGCTCCTAGGAAAACATGCCATAACTTTGGAAGTTCTAACCATCTGGCTTCTTTTTGCAGGAAGAATAAGAACATAAACTCCTTACCTTCAAAGTCAAGAGTTAAGAGTCAGTCTGTTAGATATAAGCCACAAAATCCTTGTTTTCATTATGGCAGTTTATGGCATTCCATTTATACTTGTAAGGAATATCATAGTTTGTACTATGATTATTATCAAATAAAACCTTCTTTAAAGAAAGTTTCCATTGTTCCTTCTAGTGTAAGTTCTAATTCAAAGTCTGATAGTGTAAATTCTGATAAGAAAAATGTTAACATAAACTCTGATGCTAAGTCCGCTGCAAATGTTAACAAACTTAATAAGGCCAAAGGATCCAAGCATGTCTGGGTCCTTAAAACTAATCATTAGTGATCTTTGTGATTGCAGGGCAACAGGAAAAACATCCTAGTTCTGGACAGTGGATGTTCAGGACATATGACTGGAAATAAAGCCCTGCTATCGGACTTTGTGGAGAAAGCTGGCCCAAGTGTTTCTTATGGAGATGGCAATATTGGAAAAACATTGGGATACGGAAATATCAATCTTGGGAATGTCATCATTAAAGAAGTAGCTCTGGTCTCAGGACTTAAACACAATCTGCTGAGTATAAGTCAAATCTGTGACAGAGGTTATCATGTTGATTTCTTTGAAGAACACTGTGAAGTTGTAAGTAAATCTACAAGCAAAGTTGTTCTGAAAGGATACATGCGTGGTAACATTTATGAAGCTAAGCTTTCAACAAGTACTGATGGTTCTGCAATTTGTCTGATGAGTAGAGCATCAATTGAAAAAAGCTGGAATTGGCACAAGAAACTCTCTCATTTAAATTTCAACAATATAAATGAATTAGTCAAGAAAGATCTTGTGAGAGGATTGCCCAAGTCAGTATTTGCTCCTGATGGCCTTTGTGATTTTTGTCAGAAGGCTAAACAAAGAAAATCCTCATTCAAGAGCAAGACTGAATCATCAATTCTTGAGCCTTATCACCTACTACATGTTGATCTATTTGGCCCAGTAAATGTCATGTCTATTGCAAAGAAGAAATATGCTTTGGTCATAGTGGATGAGTTCACCAGATACACATGGGTGTATTTCTTGCACACAAAAAGTGAAACTGCATCTATCTTGATTGATCATGTCAGGCAACTGGATAAATTGGTCAAAGACTCAGTAAAGATAATAAGGAGTGATAATGGTACTGAGTTCAAGAATTTGATAATGGAAGAGTTCTGCAAAAACCATGAAATCAAGCAGGAATTTTCTGCTCCTGGAACTCCACAGCAGAATGGAGTTGTTGAAAGGAAGAATATAACTCTCATTGAAGCTGCACGTACAATGCTTGATGAAGAAAAGCTTCCAACCTATTTCTGGGCTGAAGCTGTGCAAACTGCTTGTTTTACTCAGAATGCAACACTCATTAACAAGCAAGGAAAGACACCATATGAGATGGTGAAGAAAAAGAAGCCAAATCTGAAGTATTTTCATGTGTTAGTCCTTTAACAATATAGCAAGAATTACAGAAGGGGGGTTGAATAGAATTCTTGAACCTTTTTCTTGAAATAAAAAAGTTCAACTCGATTATGGATATATTTGTTTTGATTAGCACAATGCAGAATGTAAACTTGAATGAATCAAAATATAAGTAATTAAAAACAAGAGTCTTTAAAAACTTTCTGGTGGATTTAAACAATTCCACCAGAGATATATTTAATATATCGAGAGGACTCTGTGTGCAGAAATGCTCACAGCTGCTTACAAAATAGAACTGCTAAGACACAGAAAATGCTAAAGATAGTGCTTACAAAGATTTCTCTGTTGTTGTTTCTTAGCTATCTCAGTTATTTTTCTATTTGCTACTCTCTTGATTTATATATTACCAAGATTACAAAGTCAAAAGAACTGAACAAATATAAAATCTAACAGTCTTGATCTTTGCTGCTTTTCGTCCTCTATTACCCAGTTAATGGGCTTCCACAGTGTATTTGTATCCAACTCAACGGCTGTGTGTCAGCTTTCACTGTTCAATTGATGTTTGAATCTTGATATGATCATCTGTCGACTTTCAGATCATCCGTCGATGACTTAATTGATCATCCGTCGACTGCTATGTTAAACATCCGTTGATAGTCATTTGATCATCCGTCGAAGCTTTGTTAAGCATCCGTTGGTAGCTATTTTGGTCATCCGTCGAAGCTTTGTTAATCATCCGTTGGTAGCTATTTTGGCACTTGACTTCATTTCACTTATACAGAATTACAAGACATTGCTTATGTACAGTTAATCAACCTATTCTGTATATCTAGTTAAAGTCAACATGACTTATATGCTACTACAGATTCTATACAAAGGTGCATACAACACTGTGCTACAAACTTATTATTACATAAGCTACTCACTCGATGGATAATAAGTTAATCATCCGTCGGGACTATAATGAGTTATCCGTCGGGACTATAATTCTTATCCGTCGAGTGCTACATTATTTCACTAAGTAAAATCTACTTAGATGTTTTGTTTAGGTAATCATCAAGTACTCAACATATTCACAACAATCTCCCCCAATTTATGTCTACTGGAATTGTAGCCATAAATTAAGAGATACTTGATGATAACAAAACATCCTAAACATATATCTTTAAAGATAAGTAGATAATCTAAAAATGCTTCAATTTAAACAAAAATGTACAAGGTTTGGCTCACAGTCAGTTCAAGATGCTCCTCTAGTCTGAGCAGATTTTTCTAGTTTCTTGAAGGTCTGGATCTTCTTCCAAACTTTCTGTTGTTTTCTTCAATTTGATTCTGGAGCTGTCTGTGGAATTCTAATTCATCAGATTCTGAGAGATATAACATTTCTTGCATTTCCAAGAGAGTCTCATTGCTAGAGATACTCAATTGGTCTTCTAATCTGAAGAATCTTCTCACACCCTTGTCATCCATGAATTCCATCAGCCAGTAGGGCCTTAGATGCACTCTTCTCCCTGTGTATGGGATGATAAGAGTTTTGGGTAGTGCATCTTTGGCTCTAACACTCCTTAGCTCTTCAATCTTCTTCAATACTAATCTTCTTGCAGTTACATTGAACCCAAAGTTTTTCTTGAAGGATGAATAGACTTTGATCAACACAGCTTGGCTTTCTTGAAGTATCCTGTGAAGAGGCCACTGAATCTCCCTTCCCCCTTTGTACTTGAATACCAACCTTTCAGGTAGGTTTCTGTATACATCAATTGCCCTTACCTCATCCAGCTCCTCCAGATAAAGGTTTAGATCTGAGAATTCTTTGATGTCACACAAGTACAAGTAGTCTCCCCTATCGACCTTGGGTTGAGCTTTGACTACTGACTTGGATTTGAGAGGTGACAACTTCACTTTCTTGACTGCCCTTGATTTTGTCCTTCTTGGCTTAGTAAGAATTGGCAAGTTGAAGTCAGGAATTGGTAATTTATCCCACTCTATTGGCTCATCCTTTGGCACAATAGGCTCTCCATGTATGTTCCTGTAGGGGTCCACCACCCTTATGTCTTCAAATACCACAGAGGGCTTTGATGCTTGAGTTTCAGCTTGAGTGGATTCCTTTGGAAATTGATCTTCCAATTCCTTGTCAACAATATCCAACTTTCTTTTTGTTCTTTTAGCCAGTTCTTTCTTTCTTGGGGATTTCTTCTGTTCTTCAATCTTCTTCTCTGATTCAGTAGCTTGAGATGGTTGAGAGGGAATTTGTTGAGAAGAATTCACAGCCTGTAGCTTGGCCAAGATAGCAAACTGTTCTTTCTTTTGTTTAGACTTCTTTGCATCTAGAGCAGCTTGCCTCTTTTCCTTCTTCAATCTGGCTTTTTCTTCTTCCTTTGCATGAGCAAATTGTGGATGTCCAGCTACCACACAAATTTCCTTCCCATTTCTGAATATCTTTGCAATTCTCTTTCTTGAGGCTGAATCAGCTGGATCTTTATAGAGGAGAATAGATCTTGACAAAAGCTTCTTTTCATCAGGCTTGGGTGTCTCATACACAGAATCCATAGGGTTCTTCAAAGATAACTTTGGATAGTTTGCCCTTGGTTTAAGAATTATCTCAGCCTTTGTAGTCTTGATGCAGGAAGATTGTCCTTTCTCCAGATAGTTCATGCTCATCTCATTCATATTGATTGGCTTGACATGAGAGTGATAGATGGCTGACTGATCTGGTTCCTTGACTAATTGAAACTTTTTCTGTATTTTCTCATCAATCTTTTTCCAGTTGATCAGAGTCAACTCTCCTTTATCAGCATCTTTCAAATTTGCTGCTGCTGCATTTATAAGATCTATACCATCTGCAACTGGTGGCTTGGAGATAGTAATTGAAGGTACAATTACTTTGCTGATTTGAACTAGAAGTTTCTCCCCCTCAGTTGGTCCTTTCTCCCCTTACTTGATTCTCTCTCCCCCTTTTTATTATCATCAAGTGGAGGAGTTAGGCCTTGTGCTTTAGCCAGTTGCATAAGAAGATTTGTCTGAGTCTATTGATTTTGAAGAAGTAGAGCCACTGAATTCTCAATAACCTGAACTCTGTTCTCCAGCTTGGCTATCTTCTTGTCAGAATCTGATTCTCTCCTTAATCTTAGTAATAGATCATGCATGGTACCATATGGCATTATTGAATCCAGCTTCTCAGAGTTATATGTCTTTAAGTCAGCTATATCCTTTTTCAGTTCATCCACACTGAGATTCTGTCTTGAGTGTTGGATCTTCATTAAATGTAAAAAGTCTAGGTGAGCTTGAAGAACAACCTTGGTACCAGCATCTGAAGCTTCCTGAAGGGCCTGCTGAATAGTTATTACTTGTTTTACCAAAGACACCTCAAATTGCCCTGGTGAAAATTCCTTTTCCCATGCCCATTTAGGTAAACTTAAAGCAGAACTTGGGCCTTCAGCTCCCCCTAAGTTCATGATTCCATCCAAAGAACCAGAGTCATCATCATCAGAATTTACTCCAAATTCTTCAGATGGCTCTCCAGCTTGAGAAGGCATTCTGTTCACAACAGCTTTATCTCTTTGAAGAGATTCTGTGGTGTGCACTAAATTCAAAGTCTGCTCTGCCTCCACATTACCCTGAGCAGCCAACAGTTGATAGGCTGAAACAGGGTGAGTAAAAGTGTCAGCATCCAAGGAAATGTTATCAATTACAGCTTTGTAATGTTGCTGAAATTGTCTTTCCTTTTCAGCATCATCCACAATCATTGACTCACTAGCAATGGCTGGTTCCATCCTTATTTCTCCAGTACCTGCCTTTCTCTCATATTCTCTCTTTTGTTGCATCAGGGTCTCACCCTGGCTCCCCACCCTCACACCCTCACCTTCACCTACTAAGGTGGGACTCCTCTCACTCACTTTTGCCAATCCTGAATGAATGGATTGCTGAGATTCACTCTTTTCCTCTCCTTTTGCCTGGGAGCAACCCAACCTCTCACTCAATGAACTCTCCTCTCTCAGTCCTAAGAGTGATTGTATTACCACCAAATCTTCTGCACTTGAAATTATTGAAGTTTGAAGTTGTGCAGAGACACTCGACGGATAAGTGATATCCGTTGGGTGAGTGGTAAAGCTATCCAACGGATAACTGCTGTTAAGCTTATCCGTCGGGATACAATCACTACTCGACGGATGAGCAATATCCATCGAGAGAGTAGAAATGAATGAGGTGGGAAGAGAAACTATTGTTGACTCTGTGTTGATTGAAGTTATTTGAGGCACATATGTCACAATAGAATCAGAAAGAATTGGCAAGTGAGCCAACAAATCATCTAAAAGATGATGCTCACTTGCACTAGATTTTGGCTTCCCCAACAGAGTTAAAGAAGGGGAATCAGGAATTGAAGTGTTTATCATGTCCACTTCCAGTGAGTTAGTTGGTGAGTATTGTGTTTCTGTGGCTTCTATTATGAGAGATTTTGGCTGTGACTCCACATTTATTAGAGACACATCAATCTGAATTTGAGAAGGTGCAGGGACTGTGTCTTTAGCACCAGTTTGCACTAAGTGTGTGCCCTGTGCATCCCCAGTTGTTTTGGATTTCTTCTTTCTAGTGTAAGTTTGGTGTGATCTTGTGTCCCTAACCCTCTTGGCCTGTGCTCTTGGATGAGAGCTTTGTTCAATAGCCACATCCTTTTGGGAGGATGCAGCTAGAAGTGAGCTTTTGTCCTTTTTAAGCACTACAGTTTGTTGGGAAACTGCAGTGTGGCTAGGCTGGGATTCACTCAACTCTCCAACCTTATCCTTGGGGTTTCTTTGATGTTCACCCCTTCCCTCACCTATCTTACCCTCCTTCACACTCCCCTCTTTGGCTTTGGTAGATTTTTCAAATGGTACCTTTTGAGAGATACCAGAGGGAGTTTTCCTTGATTTGGATTTAGAAATTGCAGTTGTTTTGGCAGCTTTGGTAGGCAACTGTTTGGTCATTGTCACAGTTGCCATAGCTATGCCTGAAGTCAAAGAAATAGAAGAGATTGGAGTAATTGAGGGTCTGGATAAACTTACCTCACTTACCTGAGGTGTCAGCATTACAGGAAAATAGAACATTGGCACATTCTTGTGATGGTTGGCTCTGTTCAAGTCTGCAATGATTCTTCTCTTTTGAACCCAACAAGCTAATTTGTTGTTTGGGTTCTCAAGTTCAATCTCTTGACAAAGATGGTTAGCCAAAAGCATAAAAAATCTAGCATAGTAAATATTCTTTCCTCTTTTGGCTAAGTCACCTAGTTTAAAACCTAACTCATACACAACAAGGTCACTGAAATTGTAATATTTGTCTGTAACTAGCATGTATAGCATGTTAAGCATGGAAATGTTCACAGAATCAAAATTACTGATTTTTCCAGAAAAGACTTTAGTTACTACATCACACAAGTAACTCCATTCCTTCCTAAGACCTAGTCTTCTAATTTCACTTAGTTTTGCAGTAGGAAGTGCATAATGAATGGAATTGAGCATATTGACAATATCAGTGTCAGTGTGTGGTGCAGTTACATTATCATCAGGAATCTTGAAACATGCTTTTATGACATCACTATTGATACAGAAATCATTACCTTTGATGGTTAGAGTGATGGTTTTGTCAGTAGAGTTATAGATTGCTGTTGTCCACATCTCCTCAACAACTTCACAATAAATTGTGGGTGATTCCAATATGGCAAAACTTAACTTGCAGTTGTTCACGAAGTCCATCATCTTATGATAGTCTTCAGATTGCTGAACCCCCTTATTGACCAAGGCAGTGAAGTTGTTCTTCTCATAGATGAACCCAATCTGTGAGTTGTATTGCTCTACGGGTGCCATTGTTAGAGAAGAAAAGCTTGAAGAGAAAGGGGATTTTTGCTTGAGAGAGAATGAAGTAACACAGTTGAATTTGAGAATGATAAAAGAAAATGATTAGAATGAAATAAGCTTTTATACTTTACTCAAAATCAACTGATAAAAATAATAAAGAGAAGTAAATTACCCAATAGAAATTGTTTAAAATAGCCGTTTTAAAATAAACTATAAAAATTCCACCCATTATCCGTCGTGTAATGCTTACAAACTGTAAGTATACTCGATGGATAATGTTCAGGGAATTAACGGTTAAGATTTAGACACTTCGACAGATGAGGATAAGTTGTTATCCGTCGAGCTTTAAAATACTCCAGAAAAGTAATTGATTTTTATTTACAATTTGTATATCGACGGATGACTCAACTCGATGGATAATGGTCATCAGTCGAGATGCAAATTTTGACTTAGCCAAAATTTTCATCCAAGACTAAAAATCAGTTAAATTTTTGGCTACTTTTCAACTTGCAAAATAATTCAGATAAATTCAAGAGTAATTAAGCATACCTAACTCACTTACCAACCTAGAAAAGGTGGATTCATCCAGTGGCTTGGTAAAAATATCTGCAAGTTGCTTCTCACTTGGAACAAAATGTAACTCTACAGTACCATTCATTACATGTTCCCTTATGAAATGGTACTTGATGTCTATATGCTTTGTCCTTGAATGTTGCACTGGATTTTCAGTGATGGCAATTGCACTTGTGTTGTCACAGAAAATAGGAACCCTTTCAACTTGCAAACCATAGTCTAGCAATTGATTTTTCATCCATAAAATCTGTGCACAGCAACTGCCAGCAGCAATATATTCAGCTTCAGCTGTAGAAGTAGAAACTGAATTTTGCTTTTTACTGAACCAGGACACAAGCTTGTCTCCTAAAAATTGACAGGTTCCTGTTGTGCTTTTTCTATCAATTCTGCAACCTGCATAATCTGCATCTGAATAACCAGTTAAATCAAAGCCAGAATCTCTAGGATACCAAATGCCAAGGTTTGGTGTTCCTTTGAGATATCTGAAGATTCTCTTAATTGCTATCAAATGAGACTCTCTAGGATCAGCCTGAAATCTAGCACACAAACATGTAGCAAACATTATATCTGGCCTACTAGCTGTTAAGTACAGAAGTGACCCAACCATGCCTCTATAACTTGAAATATCCACAGACTTTTCAGTAATGTTTAGTTCAAGCTTAGTTGTAGTGGCCATGGGAGTTTTTGCAGATGTGCAATCCATTAGATCAAACTTCTTTAAAAGATCAAAAATATATTTAGTTTGACTAATGAATATTCCATCACTAACTTGCTTAACTTGTAAACCAAGAAAGTAAGTTAGTTCCCCCATCATACTCATTTCATACTTGCTTTGCATCAGTTTGGCAAACTTTTTACAAAGTTTCTCATCTGTAGAGCCAAAAATAATATCATCTACATAAATTTGAACAAGTATGCTAGAGCCATTCACATTTCTGAAAAATAAAGTTTTATCTACAGTACCTCTTGTGAAGTGATTTTCCAAAAGGAACTTTGATAAAGTGTCATACCAGGCTCTAGGTGCTTGCTTCAGTCCATAAAGTGCTTTCAGTAGATAATAGACATACTCTGGGAAATTTGGATCTTCAAAGCCAGGAGGTTGACTTACATACACTTCTTCCTCCAAATCTCCATTCAGAAAGGCACTTTTGACATCCATTTGATAGACCTTGAAATTTGCATGGGCTGCATAGGCTAAGAAGATTCTGATGGCTTCAAGTCTTGCAACAGGAGCAAATGTTTCATCAAAATCTATTCCTTCTTGCTGACAATAGCCTTTAGCAACCAATCTTGCTTTGTTCCTTACTACTATGCCATTTTCATCCATCTTGTTTCTGAATACCCATTTGGTGTCTATTGGATTCTTTCCTGTAGGCTTGGGTACCAGCTTCCATACTTTATTCCTTTCAAATTGGTTTAGCTCCTCCTGCATAGCTAAAAACCAATCAGGATCTAACAAGGCTTCTTCTACCTTCTTTGGTTCTTCCTTAGACGGGAAGCTGCTGTATAGACATTCTTCTTGAGTTGCTCTCCTGGTTTGAACTCTGGAAGAAACATCACCAATAATCAGTTCAAAGGGGTGATCTTTTGTCCATTTTCTTGGTTGAGGTAGATTAGCCCTAGATGAAGAGACCTCAATGTTGTCTTGATGTGTGATTAAGTTTTGATTGCTAGAAACTCCCCCTGAGTTTGTGGATCTTTGATTTGAGATTGGGGTGCTTTCTATGGGTGATCTGCCTTGACTTCCTGCTCCTTTTGATAACCCGACGGATGGTGAATTTTGAGTACCGACGGATGAGGCAGGTTGTCTTCCGACGGATAATACAGATTGCCTTCCGACGGATGAAGCGTTATGTAACTCAACGGATGTTGAGTTTTGTGCTTCATTTGTAGTAGATTTGTCTGCATTATCCTTAAACACTGTTTCTTGATCACTCTCATCATCACTTTCATCACTGACCATCTCAACATTGTCGAATTTGAGGCTCTCATGGTAATCTCCATCTTTAAGTCCTTCAATCTTTTTATCATCAAACACAACATGTATAGATTCAACAACAATGTTGGTTCTTAGATTGTAGACTCTATACGATTTACCAACAGCATATCCAACAAAAATTCCTTCATCTGCTTTAGCATCAAACTTCCCATTTTGATCAGTTTGATTTCTCAGAATATAGCATTTACAGCCAAAGACATGAAGAAAGTTCAGAGTTGGCTTCTTGTTCTTGAACAATTGATAAGGTATCATGCATCTTGCTTGATTAATCAGAGAGATGTTCTGAGTGTAGCATGCAGTGTTTACAGCTTCAGCCCAGAAGTATGTTGGTATATTGATTCTTCAAGCATTGTCCTTGCAGCTTCAATAAGAGATCTATTCTTTCTTTCCACTACTCCATTCTGTTGTGGAGTCCTTGCTGCTGAGAACTCGTGCAAGATTCCATTTTCCTTACAAAATGCTCTCATGACATAGTTCTTGAACTCAGTTCCATTATCACTCCTGATTCTTCTAACTTTGAAATCAGGATGATTGTTAACTTGCCTTATGTGATTGATGATGATTTCACTAGCTTCATCCTTGGACTTTAGGAAATAGGTCCAAGAGAACTTTGAGAAATCATCTACAATTACTAGGCAAAATCTTTTCTTTGAGATTGACAATATATTGACTGGTCCAAACAAATCCATGTGAAGCAGTTATAGAGGCTCTTCAATTGCTGAATCAAGTTTCTTCCTGAATGATGCTTTAATCTGCTTCCCTTTTTGGCAGGCATCACACAGTCCATCCTTTGTAAACTTCACCATAGGAATGCCTCTAACTAGCTCTTTCTTTACCGGCTCATTTATGGTCTTGAAGTTTAAATAGGATAGCTTCTTGTGCCATAGCCAACTTTCATCTTGACTTGCTTTACTAAGAAGACAGATTACAGATTCTGCTTTAGTTGAGTTGAAGTCAGCTAGATACACATTTCCTCTTCTCACACCAGTGAGAACCACTTTGTTGTTTTGATTATTAATCACAACACAGGTTTCTTTGTTGAAGGTTACTGAGTTGCCTTTATCACAAAGCTGGCTGATACTCAACAGATTGTGTTTGAGACCATCCACTAAGGCAACCTCTTCAATGATGACATTGTCCTTTGAAATCAAGCCATATCCCACAGTATAACCTTTGTTGTCATCTCCAAAAGTGATACTTGGGCCAGCTCTCTCTTCAAACTCTGTGAGCAGGGTAGAATCACCAGTCATGTGTCTTGAACAACCACTATCCAAGTACCAAAGATTCCTTCTGTTTCCCTGCACACATCAAAATCAAATCAAGTTGATTTTGGTACCCAAGTTTTCTTGGGTCCTGCCTTGTTAGCTTTTTTCTTCTGTTTCTTAGGTCTTAACTCATTTAACTTAGGAATTTCAGATTCTTCCTTAGTCATTTGGGTTGGGCCTTTGAAACCACTAGATGCAACAGAATTATAATGCATGTTATGGCTAACAGGAAATGGCATGCTTGGTGCAAACATGTTATTCCAGTAAGGCATGCTAAATGGAATTTGAGGCATATTATATACAGCATAATATGGATTAGGTACAAATGATATATTAGCAAACTGTGCATTCATGTTCTGTGTAGGCATAACATTAACAGGCATGGGAGGCATGACATTCATGTTAGAGAATTGAGGCTGAACAGACATGGGAGTAGACATGGCAGATTTGCAATTAACAGACAAATGATTTACACTACCACACTTGACACAGATTTTTCTAGGAGCATATTTGTCAGGTGTGTAGTTATTATGTTTGTTAATCCCTACTTTACCATTCCTATTGTTTTTCCTTTTAGTCTCTGTTTTTACCTCTATCTTCTCAAGTCTGTCACTTAACTATTTGACAGTCATGTGACCAACATTAGCCTTCTTCCCTTTCTTGGCTTGACTTGACTCTCCTGAAACAAAGTTCTTGGAAACAGACCCATACTTTTCATTTAGCTTGGTTAATTTGGCTTTGCTAATGGGTTTGCTCACAGCCGACGGATGAGGATTTTTATCATTCGAAGGATAACACTTTTTGTTATCCGACGGATAGTCCTCATCATCCATCGAGTCTACATCTGTCAGCAATCCATCTACCAAAATAGGTTCTAGTTTCTCCTTATTCTTTTTCCAGGCTTCATCACAAAAAGACTCAATTCCTTGAACCTTGGTGATTTGAGCATGAACATCTCTGGATGTTTTCCATGCTTTAATCACCTCCTGTTCACGATCGAGCTGCTTTTTTAAAATTTTTTCCTTTTTCAAGGACTCAGTTAATTCCTCCTTGGCAATTCTACACTCAATTTTTAGTTTCTCAAACTCAACAAACTGAGACTCAAGCACATTATTCCTCTCACTCAAAAACAAGTTGTTTTCTTTGATTTTAGCATTTTCTTTAGTAAGGGACTTAAGTGTAACACGCAAATGATATAATTCTGTAGACATGTCATTTATTGCATCATTACACTCAGCTTTAGATAAATGTGCAAGGTTTGTAGTGATTACCTGATTGCTTGAGGAACTTGTCTCTGTTTCATCAGACTTGGCCATAAGGGCTAGACTAACATAGCTGACATCCTCATCTTCATCCAAACCATCAGCTGCCCAGTCATTCTCTTGTGTAATAAAAGCCCTTTCCTTCTGTTTGAGTAGATCAAAGTATTTTTGCTTATAATCCACAGACTCAAATCTTTTCTTACTGGAATCTGACTTTCTACACTCATTTGCAAAATGCCCTGCCAAGCCACATTTGAAACACTTGAATTTTGATTTATCCACCATGTTTCTATTTGGCTTGGCAGCTCCAAAGTTCTTCTTGAACTTGAGCTTGGCAAATCTTCTTGAAAGGAATGCTAGGTGCTCATCAATGTCCTCCATGTCATATTGGCTCAATGAATCTTCACTTTCTGCAGCTAGCCCTTTACCCTTGCTTTCACAGGCCTTTGAAGTTGATTCCACAGCTTCCATCTTCACTTCCTTCTCCTTTTCCAGTTCAGCCACTAGTGCAATGGATCCTCCTTTCTTCTTTCCTCTCTCCATTCTTTCATTCTGCTCTATCTCAAGCTCATAGGTCTTCAGAATGCCATACAGTCTCTCCAAAGTAAACTCCTTATAATCTTGTGAGTTTCTCAATGAGACTGTCATTGGTTTCCATTCCTTTGGAAGAGATCTGAGAAATTTCAGATTGGATTCTTTAGTCTGATAGACTCTTCCATGCAATTTAAGAGCATTTAGTAGCTTTTGGAATCTACTAAAAATGTCAGTGAGTGACTCACTTTCTTCATTGTGAAAATGCTCATATTGCTGAATCAGGAGCTGCATTTTATTTTCTCTTACTTGCTCAGTACCATCACAGATTATCTGTATTGTGTCCCAAACTTCCTTGGCAGTATTGCAGTTGATGATGTTATCAAACATGTCTGCATCAACACCATTGAACAGAATGTTCATGGCCTTTTTATCTTTCCTGACTTGCTCAATATCAGGATCAGACCATTCATGCCTTGGCTTTGGAACAGATGGTTCATTTCCTGTTGCAGCTCTTATTGGAACATGAGGGCCTCTTTTTATGCAGTCCACATAGGCCTCATCTTGAGAAAGCATATGAAGATGCATCTTTACCTTCCAATGATGGTAATTATCTTTATCAAGAAAAGGAATCTTGACTCCAACATCTTTCTTGTTCATCTTGCTGAATTGTTTTGATCTTTAAACTCTTTGTAGATTAAGAGCTTGCTCTGATACCAATTGTTAGTCCCTTAACAATATAGCAAGAATTACAGAAGGGGGGTTGAATGGAATTCTTGAACCTTTTTCTTGAAATAAAAAAGTTCAACTCGATTATGGATATATTTATTTTGATTAGCACAATGCGGAATGTAAACTTGTATGAATCAAAACATAAGTAATTAAAAACAAGAGTCTTTAAAAACTTTCTGGTGGATTTAAACAATTCCACCAGAGATATACTTAATATATCGAGAGGACTCTGTGTACAGAAATGCTCACAGCTGCTTACAAAATAGAACTGCTAAGACACAGGAAATGCTAAAGATAGTGCTTACAAAGATTTCTCTGTTGTTGTTTCTTAGCTATCTCAGTTATTTTTCTATTTGCTACTCTCTTGATTTATATATTACCAAGATTACAAAGTCAAAAGAACTGAACAAATATAAAATCTAACAGTCTTGATCTTTGCTGCTTTTCATCCTCTATTACCCAGTTAATGGGCTTCTACAGTGTATTTATATCCAACTCAACGGCTGTGTGTCAGCTTTCACTGTTCAACTGATGTTTGAATCTTGATATGATTATCTGTCGACTTTCAGATCATCCGTCGATGACTTAATTGATCATCCGTCGATGACTTAATTGATCATCCGTCGACTGCTATGTTAAACATCCGTTGATAGTCATTTGATCATCCGTCGAAGCTTTGTTAAGCATCCGTTGGTAGCTATTTTGGTCATCCGTCGAAGCTTTGTTAATCATCCGTTGGTAGCTATTTTGGCACTTGACTTCATTTCACTTATACAGAATTACAAGACATTGCTTATGTACAGTTAATCAACCTATTCTGCATATCTAGTTAAAGTCAACATGACTTATATGCTACTACAGATTCTATACAAAGGTGCATACAACACTGTGCTACAAACTTATTATTACATAAGCTACTCACTCGATGGATAATAAGTTAATCATCCGTCGGGACTATAATAAGTTATCCGTCGGGACTATAATTCTTATCCGTCGAGTGCTACATTATTTCACTAAGTAAAATCTACTTAGATGTTTTGTTTAGGTAATCATAAAGTACTCAACATATTCACAACATCATGTATTTGGATGTAAGTGTTTTGTTCTTAAGACTCATCCTGAACAGCTATCTAAATTTGATTTAAAAGCTGATGAAGGAATCTTTGTTGGATATCCACTTTCCACAAAAGCCTTCAGAGTCTTTAACTTGAGAACAATAGTGGTCATGGAATCTATCAATGTCTCTTTTGATGACAAGAAGATTACTGGACTTGAAGATTTTATTGATCATGATCAGCTGAGATTTGAAAATGAAGACTCAAATTCTGATACTGATAATCCTGACAATCTAAGTCCTGATACTGCAAACTCTGATGTTATTGAAACTGTGGTGACTACGCCAAAGGAAGATGCACCTATGCAGGGGGAACATACTCAAGATCTTACCACATCTCAAGAAGCATCAGAACATACATCTGGCTCTTCAAGTTCTGATTCGTCAAGTTCTGATAAGCCAAGTTCTGATAGTTCTGAAAATCTAAATTCTGAAGAATCCAACTCAGAGAGCATAGTTTCAGGGGGAGCATCAGAAAATGAAAATGAAGACAACATGGATCATGAGGGAGCATCCAGTTCTAGAGAAAACCTTCCATCTACAAGGAAGTGGACTAAATCTCATACACCTAATTTGATAATTGGAAATCCTAATGCAGGTGTCAGAACTAGAACATGTACTTCAAATGAATGTCTTTACAATTCGTTTCTTTCTCAGACTGAGCCAAAGAAAGTGGAAGAAGCACTTCAAGATGTCGATTGGGTGCAAGCAATGCAGGAAGAGTTAAATGAATTTGAAAGAAACAAAGTCTGGACCCTAGTACCAAGACCAAAGGACAGATCTGTTGTTGGTACAAAATGGGTATTCAGAAACAAAACTGATAGTGATGGCATAATTACAAGGAATAAGGCAAGGCTGGTTTCAAAAGGATATTCTCAACAGGAGGGAATTGATTATGATGAAACATTTGCACCACTTGCTAGATTGGAAGCCATAAGGATATTTTTAGCTTATGCTGCTCACAAAAAGTTTACTGTCTTTCAAATGGATGTGAAAAGTGCTTTTCTCAATGGAGAATTGGAGGAAGAAGTATATGTTGAAGAACCTCCAGGCTTTGTAGATTCCAAATATCCAGATTATGTCTACAGGCTTGATAAAGCACTTTATGGACTTAAGCAAGCTCCAAGAGCATGGTATGAGACTTTAGCTCAGTTTCTTCTGGAAAGTGAATTTAACAGAGGAACTATAGACAAGACACTGTTCTACCTCAACCATGGAAAGGACTTACTTCTGGTCCAGATATATGTTGATGATATCATTTTTGGTTCTACAAATGACAGACTTTGCAAGAAGTTTGCCAAACTGATGCAGTCAAGATATCAAATGAGTATGATGGGGGAACTTAGCTATTTTCTGGGCCTTCAAGTCAAGCAGAATGAAGAAGGAACTTTTATTTGTCAAACTAAGTACACCAGAAACTTGCTGAAGAAATTTGGAATGCAAGATTGTTCAAGTGCATCCACTCCCATGGCCACTGCAACAAAACTGGACAAGGATACTGGTAAATCAGTAGATATTACTGATTACAGATGTATGATTGGCTTTCTACTCTATCTAACTGCTAGTAGACCTGATATCATGTATGCTACCTGTCTTTGTGCAAGATTTCAAGCAAATCCAAGAGAACCTCACTTAACAGCTGTGAAAAGAATATTCAAGTATCTTAAGGGAACAGCTGATCTGGGATTGTGGTATCCCAGAGAATTAGATTTTAAACTAATAGGTTACTCAGATGCAGATTTTGCAGGTTGCAAAATTGATAGGAAAAGAACAAGTGGAAGCTGCCAATTTCTTGGAGGCAGATTGGTTTCTTGGTTTAGCAAGAAATAAAAGTCAATTTCAACATCAACTGCAGAAGCAGAGTACATTGCTGCAGGAAGCTGTTGTGCACAGATTCTTTGGATGAAGAATCAATTACTGGATTATGGGTTAATGTTAGGAATATGTGTATTAGTTTGATGATAAGTTAAACAAAACACTTAAGTAGAAGTCTAGTGTTTGTAGCCTCAACGGATAAGACCATCTTGGCTATCCGTTGAAGGAGTAGCTTTACTTAGAAATAAGTTTAGTATTGTAGCACATTTCAGTCTCTGTATTTAAGTTGTACTTCTTAGATGTTGTGGGAAATTATCAGTCATGTTGACTACTAGTGGATATGCAAATAGGAGGGCTAATTGTAAATATTTCATGCCTTGTAATTTTGTATAAGTGAAAAAGTATCAACTGATATTAAAGACCTTCAACGGATAAGAAACAAAGCTTCAACGGATGTCTCTAAAGCTTCAACAGATAAGATCCATCAACGGATAAGTGCGTCAACGGATAAAGCTTCAACTGCTAATGCATCAACGGATAAAGCTTCAACGGATAAAGCATCAACGGATGAAAGCTTCAACGGATGCTTAGTTCAATAGCAGTTGATAGTGACAATTCATAAGCTGACAGAGGCACATGGGTTGACAGAGACAAACTGGAATGTGGCAGCCTCTAGGAGGAATCAAGAAAATGCAGCATTTCCATTCTGGTGCAAACAAGGAAGTATTCAAAGATTCACAGCCAAACCTAAATTGCATTGGATAGAGAAATGAAGAAGAAACATGTGAAGAACCTTTTAATTATATTTTACAGTTTTGTCTTCACTTGTAAACTTGGTGATATATAAACCAAGTAGCAGCTAGTAATTAGATGTGAATTTTCCAGAGCTGATTAGAAAAATCCAGAGAGAAAATCATCTAGTTTGTACTAGGAAGCAACTGTGATTTAATTCTTTGAATCACAGATTTTCTGAAATAACACATCTCTGGTGGAACAACAAATCCACCAAAAAAGTTTTTAAGTCTGTTGTGTTCTTTACATTTGTGTTTGAATATATATCTGTCTGCATTAGCTCAAAGCAATTCACACACACTTGCTCATCAAAACACATATACTAGAAACTGCTCAAAACTTGAAAAAGTTTTGAGTTTTACATTCAACCCCCCTTCTGTAAAACTCATTGTTAGTTCACTGGGAATAATAATTGGTATCAGAGAAAGCTCTTAACATACAAAGAGTTTAAAGATCTATTCTGCTAACATCATGAGTGCATAGAAGAATCCTCCTGCTACCAACATGAGTAGGAAGGATATTGGTATAAAGATTCCAGTCCTGGAAAAAGATAACTATCATCACTGGAAAGTGAAGATGCATTTACATCTACTGTCTCAGGATGAAAGCTACATCAACTGCATTGAAAATGGTCCTCGTATTCCTCACAAAGTTGCCACAGATGCTACTGCAACAGTTGCTGTTGGATAGTCCATTCCCAAGCCAAAAGCAGAATGGACTATTGAAGACATGGAAGAAATTCGCAAGGACAAGAAAGCCATGAACATTCTGTTTAATGGCTTAGATCAAGATATGTTTGACAATATCATCAATAGCCAAACTGTAAAGGAAGTTTGGGATACTGTGCAAATCATCTGTGAAGGTACTGAGCAGGTTAGAGAGAACAAGATGCACCTTCTTATTCAACAATATGAATATTTTCACTTTGAAGAAGGAGAATCATTAAATGATACCTTCAACAGATTTCAGAAACTGTTAAATGGATTGAAGCTGTATGGTAGAGTGTACCAAGTCAAAGACTCCAACTTAAAATTTCTGAGGTCTCTACCAAAGGAATGGAAGCCTATGACTATTTCTCTAAGAAATTCTCAAGATTATAAGAACTTCACACTTGAAAGATTATATGGAATTTTGAAGACTTATGAACTTGAGATGGAGCAAGATGAGCTGTTGGAAAAGGGAAAGAGAAAAGGAGGATCAGTTGCACTTGTAGCTGATAATGAGAAAATTGAAGCCAGGAATAAGGATAAGACAATGCCAAGTCTCAAAATTGGCACAAGCAAATCAGAATCAAGTAAGGGAAAAGAGCAAGTAGCTGAAGATGAAGACAATTCCAGTCAAGATGACTCTGATGATGTTGATGAACATCTGGCTTTTCTGTCCAGGAGGTTTGCAAAGATGAAATTGAGGAAAAATACAAAATTCACTAAGTCAAACAAAAACATGGTGGACAAATCTAAGTTCAAATGTTATAACTGTGGCATTAGTGGACACTTTGCAAATGAGTGCAGGAAGCCAACCTTTGATAAGAAGAAATTTGAGCAAGTTGATTACAAAAAGAAGTACTTTGATTTGCTCAAACAAAAGGAAAGAGCTGTTCTCACTCAAGATAATTGGGCAGCTGATGGAGCCAATGAAGATGATGATATGGAATATGTCAACCTAGCCCTGGTGGCTAATTCTGATGAAAATGAAACTAGTTCATCAAGCAACCAGGTAATCACTACTGACCTCTCTCAGCTTTCTAAAAATAAATGCAATGAAGCCATAAATGATATGTCCAATGAATTATATCATTTGCGTGTTTTCCTTAAATCACTAGCTAAAGAAAACACAAGGATCAAAGAGAATAATGTGTTTTTAAGTGATAGGAATGCTGTGCTAGAGGATCAGGTAATTGAGCTTGAAAAGATTAAAATTAAATGCTTGATTGTTGAGAGTGAACTAGAAGAAGCTGTTAAGAAAGTAGAAATTCTTTCTAAACAGTTAGAAAGTGAGCAAGAGGTAATCAAGGCCTGGAAAACATCTAGGGAAGTTAGCGTTCAGATTGCCAAGGTTCAGGGAATTGAATCATTCTGTGAGAATGCCTGGAAGAAAAACAAAAAGGAGTTAGAATTAATTGATGGATTATCAACGGATGTGGAATTAACGGATGATGAAAGTTATCCATTGAAGGAAGAAAAAGAGCATCCGTTGAAGGCTCATCAATTAAAACAGGCAAGTGATTCTAAAAAGAAAAATTTCAATAAGAAGGATGGTTCAACTTTCAAGAAATTTGTCAAAGTAGGAGCTAGCACATCCAAAGATGCCAGTAAGGTGAACATAGGACACATGACTTTAGATCAACTAAAAAATAGGCTTAAATTGGTTGAGGATAAAAAGGAAACTCAAAGAAAATCTAATAGAAATGGGAAGGTAGGGATTAATAAACACAACAATTACACACCTGATAAGTATGCTCCTAGAAAAAACTGTGTGCATTATAAAAGTGTTAATCATCTATCTGATAACTGCAAATCTATTAAGAATGCTCCCATGCCTTTAACTCCCTCCATGCCTAACATGTCTATGTCACCTCTGCATGCTATGCTTGTTATGTCTCATCAGAATCCTCATGCACATTTTGCAAACATGCCATATGTTAATAATCCCTATTTTACTGCATTCAGTATGTCTCAGATGCCATACAACATGCCTATATGGAATAATATGTTTGCACAATCCATGCCTTATCAAATTCAATCAAATGTGCTAAATGATTCTGTGACTAACCCTACTCTTCAACCAACTACATCTGAGATCAAGGTTGACCCAAAGTTACCTAAGTCAAAAGATGCAGGAGGAATGAAGTCTAGGAAAAAGACTAACAAGGCTGGACCCAAGGAAACTTGGGTACCAAAATCAACTTGATTGATTTTGTTGTGTGCAGGGAAAAAGAAGGAATCTATGGTACTTGGACAGTGGCTGTTCAAGACACATGACAGGAGATTTCACCCTGCTCATAGAGTTTAAGGAGAGAGCTGGCCCTAGCATAACCTATGGAGATGACAGCAAAGGGTTCACTATGGGATATGGCTTGATTTCAAAAGAAAATGTCATCATTGATCAAGTTACATTAGTTGATGGTCTCAAACACAATTTATTGAGCATCAGTCAACTATGTGACAGAGGGAATGTGGCGCCCTCCAAATCCGGGTCAGAAGTTTGGGGTCCACAACACAACACAATATATTAACCTGTATATGAAATATTAATTGCAATGACCCTGCTCTATGTAACCATAGATCGCAACAGGTTTAAGTATGAAAACAAGCCACAACCTTAATTTTTATTACATCGTACCAAATCCCAACTAATTTAACTTATAATAAAATTATTCTTACAATCTTACTATCCCACTACCTCCATAAGCTTCTGTTAGCTCGATCCAACTCAATCTGGAATCCTAGCTCGTACATTAAACTGGAAAACCTCTCTATCAACCGTATTCCTTTTTAACTGTAGAATACATAAAAAAATTCGCAAGAGTGAGCTAACTAGCTCAGCAAGTCATAATAACAATAACTGAAATTAAACAATGATCAGGTGAGATAATTCAGATGAATCAAGTTTCTTTTTAATTAATCATTAGAATTGAATATTCATTTTAAGTTTTAAAAACCAAGGTTAGGCTGCTGATCAGTCACGCACTAACCCCGAGCAAGCACACAACACTGCTCTAATTACTGGATCCAAGGCACACATTGGCCTAACTTGACAATTGGTATGGTCTGACCACGAATCTGGTCCACATATATAAAAACTATCCAATCCTAAAGCAGTTTAATATGATAACCATATGATTCAATAAAACAAGATCATAATCGATGATGGTTAAACATTTGCATAAAAAATAAAATGTAAGAAAATTCATGGATATCTCAAGGGTATACCAGGGTATGTATAAGAAACGGTTTTCAGTTTGTACAAGGGTCAGGTATTAAACCAGTAATGATTTTTCAGGATATGGTTCTTTGATGTTACTAAGAATGATTTGAGTATAAAAGTTTCTGTGTTTTCAAACCATTTTCTTCTGGTGTTTGGTAGTTAAACATTTGGGAAATAGTATCATATTTGTATGGTTTGGTGTCTGAGGATCAACAAAGGATGGTTTACAAAGAACAAGGCTTACGGCTCAAGATAAAGAAAAATCAGGGATTCAAGGGTAAATAGTTTAATGCACTTGCAATGTAAACAAGAGTTATTTTAAATAATAGCGACATGTTATGAAACAATTCGAAAACATTGGTAATATATCTTGAAAAAAGTTCAGAAATACTTGCCTCATAGGCCTTTACAACTGTTACTGACCAACTCTGAGCCGATTCTGCCGCTCAAGCTTTAATGTCCAACCACTAGACCACATTAGATTTGACTTTAATACTCAAGTCTTTCTGTTGAAACTCTACTGAGTTCGTCAACTGACCACTAGGTCATCTCTAGTCCATTGGCCACTTTCAGGTTCCCGATTATAACCTACAGGGTCGAAATATCCTACGTTAGACGTCTAGGTACGCTTGACATATCCTCAATACTAATTTTTACCCAACGATATTCAAACCCGACTCGTAATTATTCATATCAGAATAACACAGAAAACAATTAAGGTTCACAGTCTCGAAATCGATCCAATATTTATTTTCAAGAAAATACGTACACTCGTCATTTTACGAAATTAGGGTTACTGTGTTTTGGTCAAAACATACAACACAACATACAATCAGGTTCTGTATAAAACAAACGTATATGTACTTACTTATATTCGCTCGACGTCCCGATAATCTTCGGATGCGCTCCCGTATTTCCGTAGTTTGATTTTCCCGAAAATCAGGAAGCGTTCCTTTTGTTTATCGGACTACCCGTCGAAACATTAATCGACGTCAAACCAACAATAACCAAATTCACAACTATAATTCCAACCACCAGTTCAATTCAACAATCAATCCAATCTCAATTCGTCAACTAATTTACGTACTCGACTTTAATGTAAAATCAAATTCTCGTTTCAACGATAATCTCACGAACTAATTTATTTATTTTAAAATATTAGGACTCAGAATATAATCATCACGGTCCACCGTCAGCTCACCGATGTTCATCGCTAACGGCGGTAAAATTCGCGGGTACCCGATTAATTTCGGGTTTCCGTCGCAAATTCCACCAATTATAAATTTTGGAACAATCGAAAATAAAATTCAAAAATCAAGAATAATTCATTCGAATTTTATCAAGAAATCATCAAGCAAATCAAATAATCCCCAAACAGGACAAATCTAATTTACACGGCCATATACATAGACCATACCCAGATGAGCATCCCCACGCGCCACCGCCCTCGCCGGAGAATGGAGAGGGGCGGCGGTGGAAAAAAAAGAAGAAAGCAAATCAGGACATATGCACATACAATATACATACAACCCGCAGCAAACCCAAAGTATAACCAAAGGAAACATAGCAACACAAACCGAAGCAACAGGGTCAGGCACGTGACAAATGCATGTGCACGCGCTCAGGGGAGGGACATCCGACGATAGTCACCGGGAAAGGACAGAAGCGGCAGTAAATACCGGAAAAGAAGGACCCCGACAAACAAATCCCGCAAGACTGCATACATATAAGTGTATTTATCTATTTTTTTTAAGAAATAGGGTGAAGATCAGTGAGATTGGAGAGACTGAGATGGGATTGATGCTTTGTAATATAAATAAAATTTGTCACTCTTCTGCTCAGCTAATGCAAAGCCACGTGTCCAAGGATTTACAGGGGTGTGACACGTGTTCCGTTTCTGACTGTAGGCCAAATTTTTAATCCGCGTTTCGTACTTTATCGAACCAGGTGGCACATAAAACAATTTCAGAAAATTAGGAGAATAGTTATAAAATATTATAAATATCCCGAAGTTAATAAAAATGTAAATTTCAGAATTTTTAAATAAATTTTGAAACGCAACTTATACCTGCATATACAGTTAACGAACCGAGATGCACTTAAAATAAATTCAGAAAATCACGGAAACAGTCTTAAAATGTTAGAAATATCCCGAAATTTATAAAAACGTAACTTTTGAATTTTTAAAATAATTCCTAAAACGCACTTTATACCCGCTTTTATCAATTAAACGAATCGACGCGCGCGTGAAACTAACTCCGAAAATTCCCGAAATAATTTTAAAATTCTCGGAATATTCCCAACTTAAATAAATATGAGTTTCATAATTTTTGAGGAATTCTGGAATTAAATACAGATTTTACAAGTAAATATAATCAGAAAATCACACAGGGTTAAATAATTAATGAAATATTGATTTCTAAATTTTATAAAATCCCAAAAATAAATATTGTAATTGTAAAATCACAAAACCAATTTTAGAGATATTCCAAATATTTATGCAAATAAATTTGCACTAAATTCACTTTTAAAAGTGCAATTAATTCAATATACTCAATAATTAACTACACGAACCACCTTGTACACCATAAATCACACATAAATAATAATTAAACAACATCGAGCTGACAAAAACTATACACATACTTTATTTATTTAACACTTCCACAATTACATATTTAAATAATTTAAAAAAAATACACGGGTCGTTATATCCTTCCCTCCTTAAAAAGATTCTGTCCTCGGAATCTGGTCTAATTACAGAAGTGAGGATATTTGTCAAGTATATCTGACTCTAGTTTCCAAGTAGATTCTTCTACTTGAGGATTCAAACGTACTAACTATAGATATATGCTCATTTGCAAGGACTTGCCTATAACGATCAAGAGTTTAGATCGATCACTATATACAGAATAAATTTGTACAAGAGCCCCTTTGGCTCCTAATTCATTACTTAATTCGAATCAAATACTTATCACCTTAACCCTGACACACAGACTATATTATATGTATATACTGTTGTAACGGTAATGTCAACTCATAAGCAACTTTATCTATATTTATTAATACCTTTGAATGGTTCACTAATTTAGGACTTAACCTGTCCCTTCTTCTCAAACTCATCCATCCTCTTTCAAGGTGAAACTTGCACTAACACTACTGGTCCTATTTCTATACTTATATGTTCTCTCGATACCATTTCGCCTTCTTTATTTGTTTACTCCGAGCTGCTGCAATCAACATCACTACATTCTTGGTGTGCCAATTTAACTTAGAATTTGACAACATTCTTTCTCCCACTTTATCTTAATAGAAATGGGAACCTACACTCGCGTCCACATGAAGCTTAATACAGGGGCATTCGAAAGCTAACATTGCTGATAAATGATCGTTCCAGTGTTTTTTTAAAACTTCACCTCTCAACATATCTTACATTTCCTAAATCATTTCTGTACTTTGACTCTCCGCATAAGGATATTAGACGGTGCTCGTTTTCCACTTGGTTTCTAAATGTTTAAGCATCTCTTATCATTTTTCATCAGTTAAGGCTGAAAAGTAGTCTTATATATTCACGTATTATCACCTTTAAGTATTTAAGCTTCAGATTCCACTCTTTCCCATTCGTCTATTAACTCCTCGGTAGTCTTAATTACATCCAATCCTTTCTGTTGGCCTAAAACATTCGTTACCATACGGTTTTGCTTAGGTGGTTATTAATGGATTAACTTAGAATCTTTTGTTAACCTTAGTCAAAATTTCATTCTTGAAAACTCAACGTATAGTTGCTTTCCTCCTGATCCTTGGAGAAAAATCCTTGGGCATCTCACGTAGACTTTCTTATTCCTTGAGTAGCTGAGAATTTTATCAATAAATACAGTTTGCTTATCCAAGTACTCCTTATATACCACGTTCCTTAATTCCTTATAGCCACCTGATACACTCGTCATTCCACATAATATCATCAGAGCTTGCAATGCTCTTAACTCACTTTAATCGTAATCTTTGATACTTTCTCAGGTCGGATCTTAAGTTAATCCTTGAGATATAATATATTGCTTGAATTAGGTCTCGCAGGAAATTAATTCTTTATAGGGGTCACTTATTCTTATTCGTTATTTTGCTAAACTCTCACTTCACGATTCGTCTCTTGTAAAGTCACTTCATGGGTCTACCTTATCCACTAGGCTTTCCAATACTTCGTCTTAACTCTTTGACATGTCCAACACCTCTTGATCTATCTTGAAATTTCCTTCTTATACTTGGTTATCACTATTTTTCTTTAAATCTCCATATATCTTGACATCTCTTCAATAACTTAAATACTTAATATTGTGAATTCCCTGTGGGATCTCATTTTTTAATTCTTCTTCTTGTAGCATTCAAGTGCTGGAAGAAAATCTGGGGATATCGTGATCGTTCTCCTGGGCGCATAAGTTTCCTTTTTCTAACTACTAACATCGTGATTTATTATCTTCCCTTGACATCTTATCTTTCCTTTCCTTTTTTGCTTATCGCTTGTCACTAAATTTGCTTTTCCTCGTGAATACATACTTCAACCTCTTATGGCCCGTATAGATCTTACACCTTTCTCCATACATATTATGTTTCCCAAATCTTTCAAAATGAATATTATTACTGTTAATCCCAAATTATGGGTATGATAATTTTACTCATAAGGTTTCGGTTGTCTGGATGCATATACAATAACTCTATTGTGCTGCATCAACACACATCCTATTCCCTAATGAGAAGCATCACTATAAACTACCAAACCTCCTTGATACTTTTAAACAGGTGCTGAAACCATTCTTTCATTTAACTCCGCAAAAGTTTCCCTTCATCCTTCTCCATTTCACAAAACTTCTTGCTTTTCCTGGTTAGCTTCGTTCAAGATATGGCAATTTCCAAGAAATCTTGCACAAATTTTCGATAGTAACCGGCTTATGATAACACTTCTTACTTTTGTCTGTGTTTCTGGTTTCTTTTCATTTATAGTAACTTTAATTTTTACTGAATCCCTTTTTGATTTTTTTTCCACATGGACTGTTTATACTAAAAACTATACTTCATACAACTTCTTTCTTCTCTAACTTTCCGATCATCATTAAATGCTTTGCCTAGTCCTCCGCTGACGTTAAGTATTACGACTACGGCTTCTCCTGATATTCCTTAAAGATTCTGTCCATCAAGTTCAAATATCACTAGTATATTGGTTAATCCAAATGACAATACGGGAACAGTACTTGGTTCTGAAAATTATCTATATCCATAGGTTTAATCTTCAATTGGTGAAATACCAAGTCTTAAATCAATCTTATAAAAGTACTTTGCTTTTTGCAATTGATCGAACAAATTATTAGGTCAAGGTAATAGATACTTGCTCTTAATAGTAAACTTGTTAAGCTTTCGCTAGTCGACGCGTAATCTCATACTTCCATTTTCTTATTAACAATTAGTACGAGTGCACCTTATAGGACATGCTGGGCCTAATCGCTTCTTTTTCAAATATCTTTTGCGTCTACTCTGCTAACTTTCTCATTTTAACTGGTGCCATTTTGGGTAAGGCCGTGGTCACTGGCTCCATTTCAGGCGTTAAGTCAATCGCGAGCTTCATTTCCCTATCTAAAGGAAATATTGATAACTCATCTGGAAACATATCTTGAAACTCTTTAATTGCTATAAAATCTTCAAACTTTGTTTGCTTCCGACTTTTATGCATTCCATAATTACCATAAGGCTCATATCTTGATCACCGCAATTATCATTAACAAATTCGTTACTTTTTTTTCATCTTCTGAACCTCCTCACCTTCTCATTTGGCATCCTAAGAATTATCTTTTCGTCACGACGGTCTGTCTGGACATCACGTTTTAGTAGTCAATCCCTTCCTTAGAATAATATCAAATCTTCTTACCTTCCAGGATATCAATTCTATACAACTTATTGCCAAAAATTTCAATTTCACCATTGGTACTCACTTATTTAACAACTATACATTCTTGACTTGCTAGTCCTTTAATCACAATCTTATCAATTCAACAGGGTAATTCATCTTATCAACAAAACTTTGAGAGATAAACAATTAAGTTTCTCCCACATCTTTTAATACTTTAACGCATAAGGTATTCACCCTGATCATCCATATCATCACGTCCGTATTCTGAATAACATATTTCACAGGAAAATCGCATATTCTCGTTCTCGAAAACGTATTCCTTATTGGAGTAGATTCCTTTGATTCTTAGTGGATTCTTCATTGGGACTAGTGATTTGCAATCTGAAAGGAATATGTCCTAAGTCCAATCATGTATTAGGATTTAGGAATAACTTTTATGTAATCTATTTTAATTTCATTGATATTAATAAAGACTTGTTTTGTTTTTATTACGGGCTTTATCTATTTAAGTGTTTAAATAAGATATACCATAGTTTAGAGTAAAGCTTTTTATGGATTATGATGAGATCATAATAGTGAGACCTAAAAAGATGATAACTCTAAACTTAAATAGTTCCTGGTCATAGGATTACTAACTGGTAATTAATAATCCGCAAAGATCGGTACATACTATGCTTGCTTCATTATGAAGGATGTCTGTTATCATAGACATTTGTGTGGTGACACTATAGCTAGTATGTAGGTGCTTATTATAGAATAAGTTCACTGAATATGACTCGCACAGCTGAACAACTGATGAAGTTCACTCACGTGTCAGCAGTTGTTCACATAGTGATAGTTGTACAAGTATCCTTAGACTTGAGGTCATCATAGTCATCTTGTGTACACTGAACTATGCTTTGGTTTAGTTCTTAGTCTCCAGGGACAATTATTAGGGCTCTTCTGGGTATAAAAATTTGTACACGAAGATAGTGTATGATCAATAAAGGATCTACCCCTTCCAGTGAAGAAAGCGAATGTTCAAGGCTGATCCACTTATGCTAGTTCAGGAATCTCTGGCCAGAGTGAATGAAATTAGAAAGGAGTTTCTAATTTGCATAGAACTACGCATAGTAAATGGTAAGCAAGTGATTAAATTAGATAGGCTTGACATGAGATCCATGCCTTGTATTTAATCGGGACATTGTAGGGTAGAAGGAGTTTATTGTACGGTAACTATTCACTGAATAGGTTCTTGGTATTCTAAGCAGTGAATTCATATTATCCGGATAGTCGCGATATGCTGAGAAGTATCCCTCACGATGTAGAATAAATGTGATTAATTAATTAATCATATTTAATAAATTAGAGAATTTATATAAATAATGATAAAATAGTTTTATTATTATTTATTTCTACAACCGGCTTAATATTGAACCTACAGGGTCACACCATAAAAAGAGAATGATTTAATGGTGGAGGAATTAATTAATAATGGCTAATAATTATTTATTTGTAAAATAAATAATTAATTGGCAAATTTAATAATTGATTAAATGAGATTTAATTGATTATAAAATAATTAAGAAAAGTTCTTAATATTATTAATTAAAGGATTTAATTTTTGGAAATTAAATCAAGAGAGAGAATTATTTCTAAAGTGTTTAGAAAAAGGATTAATGATTAAAAGGTGTTTTAATTATTAATGAGAATAATAAATGGGATAATAATAATAATATTTATGGGAGAATTTCAGCTGAAAATTTTGCCTATAAATACACTATTATAGACCCTAATTTTATTCTAATCCCATCGAAACCCGAAAACCCAAAAAGTTTGGAAAACTCAATTCTCTCCACCTCCTTCCTCCTCCTTAACATCGTTTTCTTGGTGGATACCGGTGGAGTGCTTCACACTTGAGGAGCAACTGCTAAGGATCTCTGATCGTTGTCTCCGAATTATTTTAAAAGGTTAGATTCGATCCCTCGAATTTTTATTCACGATTTATATGCTTTTATTTGGATTTTGTATGTGTAAAAGTGTTTTGCCATGCCCCCCCTGCGTTAAAAATCCAACACAATCCTCTCCAGATGCCCTTATTTTCTTCCCATACATAAGATGTAGATGGAACTTCGTCCACTTGATTCAGGATACGTTGATTTCAGTTTGAAAACTTTTTGCAAAGAACGACAATACAACAAAACGACTAGAAGGATTCAAAATTCAACAAAAATTAGAGTTGAAAAGAAAGAAGAAGTAAGGATTGAATATGAATGAGACAACCAAAATGGGTTTTAAGATGGCCAGTCTTTCATACCATATGGCATACAACACATGATTAGGTGGCGTCCCACCCAACTCTTTGTCATTCTGACAAAGTGTCTCACCATAACACTGTTTGTCCCAATCAGAAAGCAAAACTTGAGAGAAATAATTAAATTTGGAAGGAATGCAATATCCTCTTTTTCGATATCATAGCAAAGAGTTTAATTAAGAAAAGAAGTTCATACATTTTTTTTAGGAATTGAATAGGAATATATGTTGTAATATTGAAGGCAAAAACGATACCATTGGTCACCATCCACATTTCATTTGTATTCATTCTTTCGAGCTCGTTCGATCATATCCCAATTGCATCATCTAACAACTTTAGAGGATGCACTGAAATGCTTTTACAAATTAAGCATTATGGTAGGTTCCTACTTGTCACATCTTGCGTCTTTAATATCGCACCCACACGAATAATATTTTAACAATTCGATCATAATGGCGTCCCTTACCAGGTAACTTCAGGATTCCTCTTTTAACTTAGAATAACCACGTACCATTTGACAGAACGATCCTTTTGTTAATAATATTCTGCTTTTAGAGAGGTCTGGAGATCTTTCAAATCTTCTTTGATCACGCTCCAGCTTCTGTTAAATCAATGAATTCTTCGATCTCTGATAGTCCTAGTAATTGAAAGTATAGTTACTCCGTACGCTGATTCTGTTGTAAGTTTTTATCAAACAATACTTGCACTTTACTGTTAAGAATAATCAACTTCTTTATAATCATAGGTTACTTTGTTCTTGAAATTAGCAATACTAAGTTTGAAACAGCATCCTTCCAGGTAATCCGGGCTTTCTAACAAACAAGAAACTCAAGTAGTAACTTGACAACCAATGTTTAAAAATCATTTTATTCGAAAAGGCTTTTAGAAATTTATAAAAGAAAATCTTTTTCGAAAACTTGTTTAAAAAGTTTGGAAAATCATAAATCTGGTTGTCCTTACTATATGAGTTGGTTGTTGTCCTTCCGACCTATAACAAAGTACCAAATTAATAGAACGATCATATAAAGGTTCATTCACTTCAATATACCTTCTCTCCTTTATTGGGTCCATTTGCCTTCCTTAATCGACGATCACATCAAGTGTTGTTGCATGTTATTATATTCGTAGCTTCACATTAAAATTTTCATACCGGTAATACTCCCGTTATCAACTTTGCAATCGCTAAGTGGAACAGACTATCCGATAATCAACAAGTCTATTTCATAGAATCAAAATTTGCTCATATCACATCACATTACTATTTTACATATCGCATTTATCATAACACCATCATTTAATTCCACCAAAAATTCCAGATTTATACCTTTCTCTCTAACTCTTTCAAAATTCACCTAATTCATCCCATAATTATTCACGGGTGGCTTAGTCACTAGTGGCTTCTTTTAACCCGATAACAGCTATCCTCTGAAACACTTAAATCTCCTCTCTAAACTTCGTCTCACCTTTATATATATCTCAAGCACTCACCATTTACTGTAGCTCTCGAATCCATCCTCGTAGGTACAATCGCGTCATAGGACAAGTTCTAAACTGGGGGTATAGAACAGGATGTAGGGTAAACTGAAGGGATACACTCACATCCGAATGTCCAGTAAGGCAAGAATAAACAGATGGAAATTCTTGAATAAGTAATCTCACATCAAGAGGCGGAAAAATTAGCGTAGAATAGCTTGAAGAAGTGCAGCCGCTATAACAGAAGGTAGTGCCATTAATACTGGTGGATGAACAAGGTGCAAATTAAATCTGAGAGAAGATGACGATCCTCGAACGGAAAGCTCCAAATGATCGAATGACATCAGGAAATCAGGATCTGCCATTGCCGTTGTCTGGAAATCACGTCGCAAGCTGATGATCCCGAATCGCAATATGAACTGTGCCGGAGACCTACTATACCATCGCACTCAACCTCACAACGTCTTATCTTTCTATCTCCTACTCCTAATCCTAACCGTCTACCCAATCCCGACAATCTAGGCTTGTTTCAGTGACTTATAACCTGTGGCTCTGATACCAACCTGTGGCGCCCTCCAAACCCGGGTCAGAAGTTTGGGGTCCACAACACAACACAATATATCAACCTGTATATGAAATATTAATTACAATGACCCTGCTCTATGTAACCATGGATCGCAACAGGTTTAAGTATGAAAACAAGCCACAACCTTAATTTTTATTACATCGTACCAAATCCCAACTAATTTAACTTACAACTGATAATAAAATTATTCTTACAATCTTACTATCCCACTACCTCCATAAGCTTCTGTTAGCTCGATCCAACTCAATCTGGAATCCTAGCTCGTACATTGAACTGGGAAACCTCGCTATCAACCGTATTCCTTTTTAACTGTAGAATACATAAAAAAATTCGCAAGAGTGAGCTAACTAGCTCAGCAAGTCATAATAACAATAACTGAAGTTAAACAATGATCAGGTGAGATAATTCAGATGAATCAAGTTTCTTTTTAACTAATCATTAGAATTGGATATTCATTTTAAGTTTTAAAAACCAAGGTTAGGCTGCTGATCAGTCACGCACTAACCCTGAGCAAGCACACAACACTGCTCTAATTACTAGATCCAAAGCACACATTGGCCTAACTTGACCAATGGTATGGTCTGACCACGAATCTGGTCCACATATATAAAAACTATCCAATCCTAAAGCAGTTCAATATAATAACCATATGATTCAATAAAACAAGATCATAATCGATGATGGTTAAACATTTGCATAAAAAATAAAACGTAAGAAAACTCATGGATATCTCAAGGGTATACCAGGGTATGTATAAGAAACGGTTTTCAGTTTGTACAAGGGTCAGGTATCAAACCAGTAATGATTTTTCAGGATATGGTTCTTTGATGTTACTAAGAATGATTTGAGTATAAAAGTTTCTATATTTTCAAACCATTTTCTTCTGGTGTTTGGTAGTTAAACATTTGGGAAATAGTATCATATTTGTATGGTTTGGTGTCTGAGGATCAACAAAGGATGGTTTATAAAGAACAAGGCTTACGGCTCAAGATCAAGAAAAATCAGGGATTCAAGGATAAATAGTTTAATGCACTTGCAATGTAAACAAGAGTTATTTTGAATAATAGCGACATGTTATGAAATAATTCGAAAACATTGGTAATATATCTTGAAAAAAAGTTCAGAAATACTTGCCTCACAGGGCTTTACAACTGTTACTGACCAACTCTGAGCCGATTCTGCCGTTCAGGCTTTAATGTCCAACCACTAGACCACATTAGATTTGACTTTGATACTCAAGTCTTTCTGTTGAAACTCTACTGAGTTCGTCAACTGACCACTAGGTCATCTCTAGTCCATTGGCCACTTTCAGGTTCCCGATTATAACCTACAGGGTCGAAATATCCTACGTTAGACGTCTAGGTACGCTTGACATATCCTCAATACTAATTTTTACCCAACGATATTCAAACCCGACTCGTAAATTCATATCAGAATAACACAGAAAACAATTAAGGTTCACATTCTCGAAATCGATCCAGTGTTTATTTTCAGAAAATACGTACACTCGTCATTTTATGAAATTAGGGTTACTGTGTTTTGGTCAAAACATACAACACAACATACAATCAGGTTCTGTATAAAACAAACGTATATGTATTTACTTATATTCGCTCGACGTCCCGATAATCTTCGGATACGCTCCCGTATTTCCGTAGTTTGATTTTCCCAGAAATCGGGCAGCGTTCCTTTTGTTTATCGGACTACCCGTCGAAACATTAATCGACATCAAACCAACAATAACCAAATTCACAACTATAATTCCAACCACCAGTTCAATTCAACAATCAATCCAATCTCAATTCGTCAACTAATTTAAGTACTCGACTTTAATGTAAAATCAAATTCTCGTTTCAACGATAATCTCACGAACTAATTTATTTATTTTAAAATATTAGGACTCAGAATATAATCATCACGGTCCACCGTCAGCTCACCGATGTTCATCGCTAACGGCGGTAAAATTCGCGGGTACCCGATTAATTTCGGGTTTCCGTCGCAAATTCCACCAATTATAAATTTTGGAACAATCGAAAATAAAATTCGAAAATCAAGAATAATTCATTCGAATTTTATCAAGAAATCATCAAGCAAATCAAATAATCCCCAAACAGGACAAATCTAATTTACACGGCCATATACAGAGACCATACCCAGATGAGCATCCCCACGCGCCACCGCCCTCGCCGGAGAATGGAGAGGGGCGGCGGTGGAAAAAAAAGAAAAAAGCAAATCAGGACATATGCACATACAATATACACAACCCGCAGCAAACCCAAAGTATAACCAAAGGAAACATAGCAACACAAACCGAAGCAACAGGGTCAGGCACGCGACAAATGCATGTGCACGCGCTCAGGGGAGGGAAATCCGGCGACAAAGTCATCGGGAAAGGACAGAAGCGGCAGTAAATACCGGAAAAGAAGGACCCCGACAAACAAATCCTGCAAGACTGCATACATATAAGTGTATTTATCTGTTTTTTTTAAGAAAGAGGGTGAAGATTAGTGAGATTGGAGAGACTGAGATGGGATTGATGCTTTGTAATATAAATAAAATTTGTCACTCTTCTGCTCAACTAATGCAAAGCCACGTGTCCAAGGATTTACAGGGGTGTGACACGTGTTCCGTTTCTGACTGTAGGCCCAATTTTTAATTCGCGTTTCGTAATTTATCGAACCAGGTGGCACATAAAACAATTTCAGAAAATTACGAGAATAGTTATAAAATATTATAAATATCCCGAAGTTAATAAAAATGTAAATTTCGGAATTTTTAAATAAATTTTGAAACGCAACTTCTACCTGCATATACAGTTAACGAACCGAGATGCACTTAAAATAAATTCAGAAAATCACGGAAACAGTCTTAAAATGTTAGAAATATCCCGAAATTTATAAAACGTAACTTTTGAATTTTTAAAACAATTCCTAAAATGCACTTTATACCCGCTTTTATCAATTAAACGAATCGACGCGCGTGTGAAACTAACTCCGAAAATTTCCGAAATAATTTTAAAATTCTCGGAATATTCCCAACTTAAATAAATATGAGTTTCATATTTTTGAGGAATTCTGGAATTAAATACAGATTTTACAAGTAAATATAATCAGAAAATCACACAGGGTTAAATAATTAATGAAATATTGATTTCTAAATTTTATAAAATCCCAAAAATAAATATTGTAATTGTAAAATCACAAAAACAATTTTAGAGATATTCCAAATATTTATGCAAATAAATTTGCACTAAATTCACTTTTAAAAGTGTAATTAATTCAATATACTCAATAATTAACTACACGAACCACCTTGTACACCATAAATCACACATAAATAATAATAAAACAACATCGAGCTGACAAAAACTATACACATACTTTATTTATTTAACACTTCCACAATTACATATTTAAATAATTTTAAAAAAATATACGGGTCGTTTTAGGGAACACTGTTTCCTTCAATTCTGAAGCCTGTGTTGTCACAAGTAAGAAGGACAACAAAGTGGTTCTAACTGGAGTTAGAAAAGGGAATGTATATTAGCTGACTTCAACTCTACAGATGCAGAATCATTTACTTGTCTTTTCAGCAAAGCAAGTCCAGTTGAAAGTTGGCTATGGCACAAGAAGCTATCCCATTTGAATTTCAAAACAATGAATGATCTAGTCAAAAAGGACTTAGTTAGAGGATTGCCCCTAGTAGAATTCACAAGGGATGGGCTGTGTGATGCTTGTTAGAAAGGAAAGCAAAAGAAAGTATCATTCAGTAAGAAGCTTGAATCTGTAATTGATGAACCACTACAACTGCTACACATGGATCTTTTTGGACCAGTCAATGTATTGTCAATTTCAAGGAAAAGATATTGCCTAGTGATTGTAGATGATTTCTCAAAGTTTTTATGGGTTCATTTTCTTGGATCAAAGGATGAAGCTAGTGAAATCATTATCAATCATATCAAGCAAGTCAACAATCATCCTGATTTCAAAGTAAGGAAAATTAGGAGTGACAATGGAACTGAGTTCAAGAATTCAACCATGAAGTTGTTTTGTGAAGAAAATGGGATCATGCATGAGTTATCAGCTCCAAGGACTCCACAACAAAATGGTGTGGTGGAAAGGAAGAACAGATCGCTAATTGAAGCTGCAAGAACAATGCTTGAAGAGTCAAAACTCCCAACATACTTTTGGGCTGAGGCTGTTAACTGTGCATGTTACACTCAGAATATTTCTCTAATTAATCAGGCAAAAGGCATGACTCCCTATCAATTGTTCAAGAGAAGAAAACCAACTTTAAACTTTCTGCATGTCTTTGGTTACAAATGCTACATTCTAAGGAATCAACCTGATCACAAAGGAAAGTTTGATGCAAAGGCTGATGAAGGAATATTTGTTGGCTATTCTGCTGGAAAATCATATAGGGTCTACAATCTAAGAACCAACATTGTCATGGAATCTGTGCATGTTGTGTTTGATGATAAAAAGATTGATGGACTGACAGATGAGGGACATCATGAAGGACTCAAATTTGATAATATTGAGATATATTGTGATGATAGTGAAGATGAGAATGATGAAGAAGGCACCTCGAAAGAATACAAAATCTGCCTTTGGATAATGCATAGAATGCTGCATCCGTTGAAAGTCTTAATTCAGCTTCCGTTGAAAGAAGCAATGCAGCATCCGTTGAAAGACAAAGTGTATCATCCGTTGAAGTTCATAATGAAGCATCCGTTGATCATAGTCTGTCAACGGATAATCAATTCACTTCATCAGTTGATAGAACTCCCAATTCTTTTCAAAGGATCAGCAACTCAGGGGGAGTTTCAACCAATCAACATTCTATCTCACATCATGACAATACTGAGGCAACCTCATCTAGAGCTAATCTACCACCTCAAAGGAAATGGACTAAGGATCACCCTTTTGAACTGATCATTGGTGATGCTACATCTAAAGTGGAAACTAGAAGGGCTACTCAAGATGAATGTCTGTATAGTAGCTTTCTATCACAGGTTGAACCTAAGAGAGTGGAAGAAGCTCTATTGGATCCAGATTGGATTTTAGCAATGCAAGATGAGCTAAACCAATTTGAGAGGAACAAAGTATGGAAGCTGGTGCCCAAACCAAAGAACAAGAGTTCTATTGACAAAAAATGGGTATTCAGAAACAAGATGGATGAAAATGGCATTGTCATAAGGAATAAAGCCAGATTGGTTGCTAAAGGCTATTCTCAACAAGAGGGAATAGATTTTGATGAGACATTTGCTCTAGTTGCCAGACTTGAAGCCATCAGAATCTTTCTAGCCTATGCAGCCCATGCCAATTTTAAGGTCTATCAAATGGATGTCAAGAGTGTATTTCTGAATGGGGAATTGGAGGAAGAAGTCTATGTAAGCCAACCTCCAGGATTTGAAGATCCAAATTTTCCAGACTATGTGTATTATCTGTTGAAAGCACTCTATGGACTAAAGCAAGCACCTAGAGCCTGGTATGAGACTTTGTCAAAATTTCTTCTAGATAATCACTTCACAAGAGGTACTGTTGACAAAACTCTTTTCTTTAGAAATGTTAATGGCTCTACAGTACTTGTTCAAATTTATGTAGATGATATTATATTTGGATCTACAGATTATAATCTTTGTAAAAAGTTTGCTAAGCTAATGCAAAGTAAATATGAAATGAGCATGATGGGAGAGCTAACTTATTTTCTTGGTTTACAAGTTAAACAAGTTAGTGGTGGAATTTTCATTAGTCAAACTAAATATATTTATGATCTTTTAAAGAAGTTTGACCTAATGGACTGTTCATCTGCAAAAACTCCCATGACCACTGCTACCAAGCTTGAATTAAACAAGGCTGAAAAGTCTGTGGACATCAAGTTATAGAGGCATAGTTGGCTCACTTTTATATTTAACTGCTAGTAGACCTGATATAATGTTTTTTACATGTCTCTGTGCTAGATTTCAAGCTGATTCTAAAGAATCTCACTTAGTGGCTATTAAAAGAATTTTCAGATATCTCAAAGGGACTCCAAATCTAGGAATTTGGTACCCTAGAGAGTCTGGTTTTGATCTAATTGGCTACTCAGATGCAGATTATGCAGGCTGCAAAATAGACAGGAAAAGCAGAACTGGCACCTGTCAATTTCTAGGGAATAAGCTTGTGTCATGGTTCAGCAAGAAGCAAAATTCTGCTTCTACATCAACAGCTGAAGCTGAGTATATTACTGCTAGTAGTTGCTATGCACAGATACTGTGGATGAGGAATCAACTATTTGACTATGGACTAACTGTTGACAAAATTCCTATATTCTGTGACAACACAAGTGCCATTGCCATTACTGAAAATCCAGTGCAGCACTCAAGAACCAAGCACATTGACATCAAGTACCACTTCATTAGGGAACATGTGATGAAAGGTACAGTGGAACTTCATTTTGTTCCAAGTGAAAAGCAAATTGCAGACATATTTACCAAGCCACTTGATGAATCAACATTAACAAGATTAGTAAGTGAGCTAGGTATGCTTAATTATTCATAAATTTATGTCCTCCTTATAATCTGCATTGAAGCCTGAAATGAATTTGCTACAAGAACAAACTTGGCTTTAAGAAAAGATTATTCTATCAATGGATATTCCCTATCCGTTGAAAGCCAAAATTGTTCTATCAACGGATGCTCATTATCCGTTGAAAGACAATACATTTCTGGTAATTTTATCCTTCAACGGACAAAAACTGTGTTAATCTTCAATGGATAACTATTTACCTCATCCGTTGAAGTGTCACATCAGTTACTTTAAGTGAGTCACAGCCGTTGATTCTTTTACTTACCCGTTGATATATATATACACAGGTGTATGTATTTGTATTAAAGGCAGTTTTCAGAATTTCTATAGTTTTCTTTATTCTCAAACGACTGTAATTTATTTAAAAGTATCATTTAATCATTTTATTTACGTTTTAATTCAAGAAAGTATAAAAGCCCATTGAATTCTTATTTTCACTTTACGCTTTCTTGCAAATTTTACTCTCTTTCTCTCCCAAAACTCTCAAGTTTTTCTCTGCAACCTCTACTCACAACAATGGCACCAGTAGTCAAAATTATGTCTCAGTCTGGATTTGTTTATGAAAAGAACAATTTTGTAGCCTTGGTTGAAAAGAATGAAGCCCACTCTGATTATCACAAGATGATGGACTTCATCAAAAACTGTAAACTAAGCTATGCAATGCTGGAAGCCCCAACCATTTACTGTGAGGTAATTGAGGAGATTTGGACAACTGCAGAGTTCAACTCCACAGATATGACCATTGCTTTCTCTCTCAAAGGTAAGGATTACTGTATTAACTGTGATGATATACAGTCTTGCTTTAAGTTGCCTGAGAATAATGCCATGACACCACACACTGATAAAGATGTATCTGCTATGTTAGATTCCATAGGCTATTCTTTTAATTCTGCTAGTTTAGGAAGCATTAGAAGAAAGGGCCTTAGGAAAGAATGGAGTTTTCTTGGAGATGCCTTTATCAAGGTTTTCTCTGGGAAGATTAGCAATTTTGATGCCATAACTTCGTCTCTTGTTAATATGCTCTACATGCTAGTTTCTGATAGGTACTTTAATTTTAGCAACTATGTCATGCTAGAATTAGGTTCCAGGTTAGGTAACAAAGCTAATAGACCTCATAACATCTACTATGCTAGATTCTTTATGTTATTGGCTAACCATGTTGCTGAAGGTTTGGTCATAACTAATGAGAGCAATAAACTAAAATGCTGGGCACAAGAGAAAAGGGTCCTTGCAGACCTTTTGAGAATCAACCTCAACAGCCAGGTGCCATTGGTATATTTACCAATAATGAATGCACCTCAGGTAAGTGAGGTAAATACTTCTACAACTCCTACTTTTTCCAACCCCATTGTTTCTTTACCTTCTAGTGTGGCCATGGAATCTGTATCTTTGTCCCAACAGATTCCTACCAAATCCACCAAAACTAAAATTCCAAAACATAAGTCAAAGAAAACCACCTCTGTTGTTTCTCAAAAGACAACAGTTGTAACAACTACCAAAAACCCTGAAGGGAGTGAACAGGGTGTGAGTGGTGAGGGGAGGGGTGAACATCAAGAAACCCCCAAGATAAGGTGGGAGAGGTGAGTGGTACCCTAACCAGCCAAGCCACAGTCTCTCAAAAGGCTGTGGTGGTTCAAAAGGAGTCAAACACATCCCTAGGTGCATCCTCCCAAAAGGATGCAGCTATTGAAAATAGTCCCCAACCAGGGACACAGAACAAAAGAGGGAGGGACACTGAAGCCACACATTCACCTGTCAAAGCTTTTTCAAGAAGAAAGAAGACTAAAACCCTAGTTTCCACATAGGGGCACACACTGCACAGATACATCCACCTGTATCTTTGCCTTCTCAAATTCAGCTTGATGTGGCTCCAGCAAATATGGAGTCACAACCCCATTCTCTCATAATAGACACACATCAATCACCAAATTCTCCATCACCCTCTCTGGATGTGGATATAATATTCACATCAATTCCCGATTCTCCCTCTTTAAAACTTAGGGAGGAGCCCCACTCAAATCCTCATGATCATCATCTGTTAGATGACTTGTTGGATCATCAGCCAATTCTTTCAGACTCAGTTGAAGAATCTGTGTCACCTCACTTAAAATCAATTCACACAGATTCAACAATTATGTCTCTTTCAATATCTACATCTTTTCCTTCTTCAACGGATATCTCTCATCCGTTGACAAGTGGTTGTTCTTCGACGGATAAGCTTAACAGCAGTTATCCGTTGATATCATCAGTTTCCACTTCAACGGATACTCCCTATCCGTTGATGGTCTCTACACACATAATTGATTCTATTCCAAGTGTATAAGACATGGTTACTGTACAATCAATTCTAGGATTGAGGGAAGGGAGTGATAATTTGAGTGAGAGGCTGGGTTGCTCCCAGGCAAAAGGAGAGGTTGAGAGTCAAAACATGCATGCTATTTCTTCTAGTATGGAAAAAGTAAGTGAGGGGAGTGCCACCTTAGTAGGTGAGGGTGAGGGTGTGTGTGAGCCAGGGGGAGCCCCTGATGCAAGAATATAGAGAAAATGAGAGAAAGGCAGGTACAGAAGCTATAAGGGTGGATCCAGCCATTGCTAGTGAGTCAATGATTGTGGATGATACTGACAAGGGAAGAGAATTTCAGCAACATTACAAAGCTGAAATTGATAACATTTCCTTGGATGCTGACACTTTTACTCATCCTGTTTCAGCCTATCAACTGTTGGCTGCTCAGGGCAATGTGGAGGCAGAACAGACTTTTAACATTGTACACACTTCAGAATCTCTTCTAAGAGACAAAGCTGCTGTTAATAGCCTGCCTTCTCAAGCTGGTGAGCCATCTGAAGAATTTGGAGCAAATTCTAATGATGATGACTCTAATTCTTTGGATGGGAGCATGAACTTAGGGGGAGATGCAGGCCCGTGTTCTGTTCCAAATCTACCTGAATGGGCATGGGCAAATGAATCTACACCAAGACAGTTTGGTGTAGCTTTGGTCAAGCAAGTAATGACTATTCAAAAGGCCCTTCAGGAAACTACAGATGCTGGTACAAAGGCTATTCTTCAAGCTCATCTAGACTCTCTGCATCTCTTGCAGTTACAACATATCAGACATAATTTAAGTGTGGATGAACTCAAGCAGGATATTGCTGATCTGAAATCCTACAATGCTGAGAAGTTGGATTCAGTTATGCCTTATGGTACTATGCAAGATTTGTTGGTGAGATTGAGGAGAGAATCTGATGCTGACAAGAGGCTAGCCAGGTTGGAAAACAGAGTTCAAATCATTAAAGACTCTATGGTCACCATTCTTCAGAATCAACAATCTCAGACAAATCTACTAATGCAGCTGGCAAAAGCACAAGGCTTGACCCCTATCCTTGATGATAACAAAAAGGGGGAGAATAAAAGGGAAAGGGAAGGAGAGCCATCAACAACAGTTCAAATATCTAAAGTGCTAGTTCCTGCCATCACCACTTCTCTAACTCTTCAAATTAAAGGAAAGCTTGATGGAATTGATCTAATCCAGATAACAGCAGCTGAGATGCAAGTCAAAGAGCATAGGAAGAAAATTGATGAAAGGATGCAACAAATCTTTGGTTCTACAACTTCTAAATCACAATCTGTGAAGCATAGCACAAAGGTGGAGCCAATCATTATGGAGCTCAAGCCAGTTAGGAGGAATAAGGTTGGAGAGACTTCTTCCAAGAATCTGAAACCTATGGTTCTCAAGCCCAACAACAGATCCAATAAGGACTCTACAAAGAACCCTCTAAGCCTTGCTCAGCTGAAAGAAGTGGACTTTCCTCTTCCAAAGCCTGATGAAGACAAAGTTTTGGGTGGTAATATCATGAAGCACAAGAAGACCAAGGATGTGGTTGAAAGGAGGAACATGGCTATTATCTTTAGAGAGGGAAAGAGTATCTGTGTGATACAAGGACATCCCAAATTCTCAATAGCCAAGAGGGAAGAAGCCAGAAGGTTGAAGGAAGAAGCTAAAAAGCTAAAGGCTGACAAAAGAGCACAAGTAAAGCTTAAAAAACAGCTAAAGTCAAGTCAAGCTGAAGATAAAAAAGAAATTGAGGACAAAAGTGAAGATGCAGGTATGGGGGACATGATTAGTGATGATGTTAGTGATGATGTGGAAGAAAGAAGTAAGGAAAGAAAGGAATGACAGAAAGGGAACAGAAAGAAGGCCAATGCAAAAAGAAAGATGATGGTAGATGAGACTGAAGAAACCCAATCAAAATCCAAACCACTACCTTCTATTCCTGAACCCATTGTGCCTGACCCCTTCATAAACATCCATGGTGAAACAATCACTCCTAAGGAGGAACCAATTGATTGGGACACCATCAAATTGCCCACCTTCTTAACCACTTCTCCACCTTCAAAGAAACAGAAAAGGAAAATCAAATCAACACCTCCTCTAACCTCAATCAAATTCACTCAGAAGCCTAAGCCTAAGCCACAAGCCTCTAAGGATGATTATGTTCACATTTGTGACATAAAGGAATTTTCAGACATTGAACTCTATCTGGATGAGCTGGAGGAAGTAAGGGGAATAGATGCCTACAGACAGCTTCCAGAGAGACTAGTGTTCAAATACAAAGGAAGTGGGGAAAGGACTTGGCCTCTCTACAGGATTCTGAATGAAGGTTACTCTACCTTGGTTAGAGTCTACTCAGCCATAAAAAGGGATTCTGGCTTTACCAGGACTGCCAAGACTGAGATTCTCAACAAGATTGCCAGCATAAGGAAGACTTGGTGGGAGCCCAATGCCTTGCCTAGAACATTACTCATCCAAGAAAGAGGAATTACAGTTCATAAATCACCTCATTGGTTGATGGAGTTCAGAGACAATAAAGGAGTCTGAAGATTTTTCAGACTTGAAGATCAGCTCAAGATTGCCAGTAATGAAACTCTCAAGGATATGCAATCTAAGTTGGACATCAATGAAGAAGATGAAGCTGAGTTCTACAGACAACTCCAACTCCAAATGGAGGAGAATGACAGGAGGCTAGGAAAGAAAACAAGGGGTCAAAGGAAAAGAAATTAATCTGCTCAGGTTAAAGGAGCACCCTTGGAAACAATGTAATTCTTCAATTCCATCTCAGCATACACATTTTTGCAGCACTTTTGAATTTCTGCTTTATTACAGTTCATATGTTTATTAAGTGTTTTGTTATCATCAAGTTAAACCCAAATTTATGCCTACAATTCTAGTAGACATAAATAGGGGGAGATTGTTAGGAATATGTGTATTAGTTTGATGATAAGTTAAACAAAACACTTAAGTAGAAATCTAGTATTTGTAGCCTCAACGGATAAGACCATCTTGGCTATCCGTTGAAGGAGTAGCTTTACTTAGAAATAAGTTTAGTATTGTAGCACATTTCAGTCTCTGTATTTAAGTTGTACTTCTTAGATGTTATGGGAAATTATCAGTCATGTTGACTACTAGTGGATATGCAAATAGGAGGGCTAATTGTAAATATTTCATGCCTTGTAATTTTGTATAAGTGAAAAAGTATCAACTGATATTAAAGACCTTCAACGGATAAGAAATAAAGCTTCAACGGATGTCTCTAAAGCTTCAACAGATAAGATCCATCAACGGATAAGTGCGTCAACGGATAAAGCTTCAACTGCTAATACATCAACGGATAAAGCTTCAACAGATAAAGCATCAACGGATGAAAGCTTCAACGGATGCTTAGTTCAATAGCAGTTGATAGTGACAATTCATAAGCTGACAGAGGCACATGGGTTGACAGAGACAAACTGGAATGTGGCAGCCTCTAGGAGGAATCAAGAAAATGCAGCATTTCCATTCTGGTGCAAACAAGGAAGTATTCAAAGATTCACAGCCAAACCTAAATTGCATTGGATAGAGAAATGAAGAAGAAACATGTGAAGAACCTTTTAATTGTATTTTACAGTTTTGTCTTCACTTGTAAACTTGGTGATATATAAACCAAGTAGCAGCTAGTATTTAGATGTGAATTTTCCAGAGCTGATTAGAAAAATCTAGAGAGAAAATCATCTAGTTTGTACTAGGAAGCAGCTGTGATTTAATTCTTTGAATCACAGATTTTATGAAATAACACATCTCTGGTGGAACAACAAATCCACCAGAAAAGTTTTTAAGTCTGTTGTGTTCTTTATATTTGTGTTTGAATATATATCTGTCTGCATTAGCTCAAAGCAATTTACACACACTTGCTCATCAAAACACATAGACTAGAAACTTCTCAAAACTTGAAAAAGTTTTGAGTTTTACATTCAACCCCCCTTCTGTAAAACTCATTGTTATTTCACTGGGAATAACAGTTAACATATTTCAAAATCCCTATTTACTGTGATAATCAAAGTGCTATTGCTATGACAGGTAATCCAGTTCAACACTCCATGACAAAGCACATCATCATCAGGTACCACTTCATAAGGGAACATGTGGATGAAGGTACAGTGGAATTGCACTTTGTTCCAACAGATAAACAACTAGCATATATCTTCACAAAACCACCGTGTGAAGCTACTTTTATAAGATTGGTAAATGAACTTGGAATGGTTTCAGGTTCTTTCTCTAAATCTGCTTAGTTTTATTCTCATGCATCAGACTTTATGCTCAGTATTTACAGAATTTACTCTCTTTGTGTATTCTGTGCTTGATTGAAAATTGCTTAAGTACTGAATATTGTCTGATGTGACTCTCTAAACTCTGATAATGATATGTCTGTTTATGTAACTATTCAATCCTATGAGGATACATGTGCTAGATGCTGACCTAGTAGTCTTCAATAAACTAGAAATCCCATGTTAGAAGTAATTATTGTTATGGAAATCTATTGACACAAGCGAATTCTGATATTGAGCTTAGTTGAGTTTACTTTGTCTATCTTATTACTAAGTCATAAACTAGAATACTGCTTCTCATCTGTTAAGTTCTGATGCTAGTAAATCTGTTGAATGTACTAAGTGCTGATAAACCTCACTTATCAAAAGAAAAAGAAAAAGAATCAAGGATTAAAATCAGGTACTCCTTTGAGATCTAGAGTAAAAAAAATGTGGAAGGGACGACCCAAGTGCATTGCTGTTATTAAGTAAATATGCATCAGAAAAGTAAAATATTTTCTTGGTGACTTTTCACACTCTATGATTACTGGAGAAATACTCTGATAATAACATAAATTCTGATAAGCAGTCGTGACTCACTTACACTGAGAAGCCACTGTACAATGGAATTTAAAAAGATGCACAAAATTAGCACAAAACAGTTGAGGTGGACTCAAGTATGAACTCATTCAATAGTAGGCTTCAGAATAATGACAGGTTTTTAGTAAAGTTTTAGTTATGCCTTATTTCTAAGATGTACTGAAGTGAATCAGACTTTACTCTTTGTCTGATATTTAACTTAATGCACACACTAAACACTCCATATAAATGATGAAAATTACTGTGGTGATCTATGTTATTTTAGATGAAGAGTTTATGTGTCAGACTGCATAATTTCTGAGGACAAGTTCTGATTGAACATTCTGATGATTAAGTTATGAAGAATCTATATCAGAATTTGTGTGAGGACTTACAAGGATAGGCATTCATTTTTCGAGTTAAGAAATCATGTTCTGTTAACTGTTAAGTTCTGATATAAGTCTAAGTTCTGATATTAAACTCTGATCCTTTACTTGACTTATTTATGGATAAAATCTAAAACAAGTATCATTTTAAATCAGAATATGTTTGGGTAGAATATTAACATTCAATATCATTAGGGATAGTGGTACACGTAATGAACAGTAATTTTTACTTGTTACTTGTGCGCATTAAACCCTGGCTTACACTTCCAATGACTGTTTTTCGTCTTCCCAGTCTAGGGAGACGAGGTAGAATTAATTCTACCTGTCAGTATTAAATTTCTTTGCGTCTCCTGGAATTCTCTTGCCTATATAAACGAACACTTCACATCAGCCTATACATCAATTCTTTCCTGAAACACTTACTCTCTTTTCCCTCATATACACAACATCATGGTTAACTACAATATGTTTTTAAACTATGAGACCTTCAACATGGAGTTAAGCTGTGAAGCCTGGCAGCAGGAATGGCACGTAACTACCATTCCTGATGAGATATGGGACTCAGTTCCCCAGGAGGTACTCACCCACCTCATTTTCTTCTACATGGACTACCATCGCCATCTGGAGCGATTGGAAGAGGAAAGGCTGGAAGCTCTCCGCCAGCAAGAGCGAATCATCAGATTCGCTATTCTGTTCGTCGAGAGTAGAAAGAAGAAATAACTTATTTTCTTCTTCCTATTTTTCTTCATCGTCAGCCTTGCCCTGCTTCTTGAGCTAGGACAAAGGCTGTTGATGTTAGGTTTAGAAGCTTAGGACAATCTTGTAAAGTTCTGATGTAATTTAAATTTCATGAATGTATTCTCTTAATATATTAATGAAATTTCTTTTTTTGCAAGTACTTGTCTCTGAGATGTTTTGTAATGCATTGATAAATCCTGATAAATATTCATATTCTGATGACCATATCTATTTTGATTTAAATTAAGTTCTGATCTTACAATATCAGTACTTGTTTACTTGATTTATTTTGGTCATTCTCACTCGATTTTTTTTTTCAAAATATTGGTGTTGCAGTGAAAAATAATTGAATAAGTGGGAACATTTTAAATTTTGAATTAAAACTGATTTACCTCGATTAATGGAATTACTGGGTAAGTGGAACGGTTTTTCCTTGAAAAACTGCAAGTGGGTAAGTCATGATTACTGTTTTCCCGTGCCCATTAACTATTCATTATTACTGCATGTCTGACAGGTGTCCAACGGTTATATTTTTTTTACAAGTATAAGTAAGAGAGAGAGAAGATTATATAATCTTTTATTTACTTTTACACCTTATCTCTCTTTCTTTGCTTTTACTCTCTCTCATCTCCTGACGTTGGTTTTTCATACAGACAATTTATCAAACACCTAACAGGCAAATCTTAATTTTCGATTTTTCTCATGGCACCTAAGGATTTAATCATTGATGGAGCTAAATTTGTTCCAAATAACTATGCTGCAATTCTTGATCATGCTGAAGCTCCGTCTGAGTTGCATTTTGTGCAAGATCTTCTTGCACACAGTGAAATTGGGTATGCATTGACCCAGCCTTCAACCTTTTCGAGCCAACAAGTTCTGACGTTTTGGCGGACTGAGCACTTTGATAATGGTGGTACACATGGTACTCCCAGTATTATTTTCGAAGTGGATGATTCTACACATGTGGTAACTCCTGGTACAATTCGCAAGGCCCTACATTTACCAGAAGGATGTACTTTTTCAACCCCAAAGGAATCAGCTCTTCAAGAGTTAATGGCCAGTTTGGGGTATGAGCAGAGTTTGGCTAAGCTTGGGCAGTTGAAACGGGCTCATATCAGAAAGGAATGGAGCTTCTTCTTCGATTGCATCACTAAAGTTTTTGGGAATAAGTGTTCCAATTTTGATGCCATCCCTATAATGAGTCAGCACATCGGGTATGCTATCATTAACCAAACTCATTTTGATTTTGCAACTGCTGTGATAGGTTTTATCGGGGATAGGATGACAGAGGATAGGAATGTAGTTTACTTTGCTAGATTCTGTCAGCTTATATATAGTTTCTGTTGTGCTGATGAACCCCAACCTGCCAGTACCTTAACTCCACCATTTAAAATTGCAAAACGAGCCTTTAATGACTTGGTAAATGCTGATCTTAAGAAAAGGGTGGTTAGACCTTTACAGATTCCTCAGTCTGTAAAACAAATCTTGGTAAATGCTGATCCTGAAACCTATAGATCTGTTTATTCTGATGTCCAACCTACCACCTCATCCCAAACACCACATCAACCATCAGAACATACCACTCATACTACTCAACCATCCCTCAGAACATATCTCAAATCATATCTCTCCACTTCACAGACATCTCAACCCTCATCCTCAGCACCTACTGTGAAGCCTTCATCTTCCAAGCCTAAGAGGACAAAGACTGTTCCTCAAACACCTCAGAAGAGAAGGAGGATTGTTTTGAGAGATGAGTCTGATACTGAGGAACATGTTTCTACTTCAGAACCTGTTGTTCAAGAAGTTGAGAAAGTTCCTTCTCAGAAGGATTCTGGAATTGGGGGATCTAAGCTTCTCAAAAGGCTTAGAAAAATGACTTCTACTAAAACTCCCAAGGAATCCTCATCTTCAAAGAGATACAAGAAACAGAGAGCTAAAAGGCCAGTTTCAGATGATGAGGAAGCAGCAGCTAAGGAAGGAGATCAGGAATCTCTGATCTCAAAAGAAAAGGAATCTGCTCAAGCCACTGCTTCTCCATTAACTCCAACTCAGGAAGTGGCTACTGAAATGGCTAACACACTATTTGTGTCTCCTAAGACTGTATCTCCTGTTGATCCAGACATAAGTGCTGAATTTGATATCCAGAACTTGGTTGTGCCTGAAATACTTTACTTAGAAGCTCCAACAGCAACTAATCCATCAACAACACCTGTTACTGATGCTGCTCAAACTCAAGAATTATCTACCACACCTTCTCTGCATCTAGATGATGATGATCAGAATATAGGTGAGCATCAGGATATGGCTGTTGATCAGAACTTGGAACCAGATCAGCAATTAGAGGATGATGCTGAAGCCTCAATTGTTTCTCATACTGTTGTTTTATCAGAAGATACTGATTCTGTAAGTTCTGATGCTGCGAATACTGGAGATACTGGTGATGCTACTCCAAATGCAGATGCTGATGAAGCAGGTCCTTCAGGACATGCACCTCAACAAACTATTCTTAAATCTGAACTCGTTAAGAAGTTTGTTACCAGAGAAGCACCAGTGCCTTGGAATGAAACTCCTGCAGGACAGGAGTGGACTAAGGAGTGGAACTCAGTTGCCTGTGTTCTCTTACCTGCTGGAATTGCTTGTCTCTCTTCTCTTACCTGCTGATGCCAAAAAGGGGGAGAAACTAATTAAGTCCAAATGCAAAACTGATAAGACACTGAAGGGGAAGGATGATGAAAAAGATGACCATGGAAACCCTGGAATGGGTAGAGATCATAGTCAAGGTAGAGGTTTCTTATCAAGAAAAGCTGATAAGACAAGTCACAGGACAAGTTTAGTTGCTGGAAAAAGAATTAGTTCTGCTACTGGTAAAAAGATAAGTTCTGATGAACTTTTAGATCTTGATGAAGAAATGTCAAGACAGTTATTTCTTCAAGAAAATCCAGGAATGGACTTGGAGAGTCTAATGGAAGAAGAAGCCAGACTTAAATCAGAAAAAGTCACATCTAAATCTGAAGCTTCTGGTAAAAAGACACTTCCAAAATTCAAAGGCATTGTGATAAAAGAAAGGACAAATTCTGAAGCAACCATGGCCAAATCACAACTGCAGATAGATCCAAGGTCTAAGGGTAAAGAAAAAGTTGGTGAACCTATCAAGGTTTATGTGCCTCCTGTGAATGAAGAAATTACTGATGAAGATGATGATCTTGCTCTGACTTCAAGAAAAGTTTTTAAGACAACCTCTGACATGGCTCAAGTTGTTCAGAGTCAAGAGATAGTAAGTTCTGATAGTTTAAAGAAGCAAGTAACCTCTGACATAGCTCAAGTTAACTTGATATCAGAAGATAAATCAAAGACACTCCTACCAGGATTCACTAAAGCAAAACAGACTCAACCTTTGAAGACTGCTGCAAATGGTTTTGAAGCAAGAGTGGTTACTGTAAAGGAAGTAAGAGATAAAACTGGATTGGGAAGTGCTGATGAAAGAAGAATACAGAACACTACCAATGATCCAACTTCCTTAAGTGAACCAGGTATTGGATCAACTCCTGAGAGATTGAATCAACTGGAATCTGTACAAATGGTTTACCATACCTACTTAAAAGAACACATCTTGTTGTACTTCATGACAGATGGTAGGGTTTATCATATAAGGGAAAATGCCATTCCATTGAAGTATTTTGAAGAACTGGAGCATGTATTATTCTTACTTCAAGTGAATGATAGAATAACAGAAAGTGCTGCAAACTATTTGAAGAATCAGATTCAGAGACAGAAAAGGCTTTATTCTGTTAAGTCTGACAGCACATATCTTCCAAAGTACAGAGATCACAAGGGTGATATAGTTGAAATGAAGCCTAACGCTGCTAAGATTATAACTACTTTTCTGGGTTACAGGGCTGTGGAATTCAATCTTGAGTCTGATAAGGCATATTTGATCAGACTGGATCAGGATATAAGAAAAGCTAGAATTAATGATCTCAGGGCTGCAATCTTTCAAATTGGTGAAGATACTGCAGAACTTAAAGATGCTAAAAGGAGGATGATTGATGAACTCAGATATGCTGAGAGATGTTTGTTGAAGAACTATCTCAGAACAACTCCTGACATCAGAGAGATCAGAAGATGAAGCCAAGTCAAGATCTACAACTGCTTAAATTCTGATATGAATACAGACTGAAGTTGTTATCAGAAGTTAAAGACTGGTAAAGCTTTAAGGACTGTAAGTTGTAGTTATCTAGTCTAGTTCTCATGCATTTGTACTTAATGTTTTTGACATCATCAAATATCTGTTAAACTTGTATATTATGCTAATTTACAAGTTGGGGGATATTGTTAGATATATTTGATAATGTCATGGCTAATGTGATTTATGTTTAGTTTTCAGATCTTACTTTAATAGGATAAATCAGTACTTACTGGAAGTCAGGACTTAAGGATATCAGTACTTATATTATCAGGAGATAATCATCAGAAGATGGATATCAGAACTTAAGTACTGGAGGATGTTCAGATAAGGAAAGCAGCTGGTTAAAGGAAAGAAGATCGAGACAAACATAAGAAGAGATATGCATGAAGAAGGAATTCTATGAAGAATATAATACTTGGAAGAAAAGATATCTGATTGATATATTTTAGGAAGCGGAATTATATTCCATATCAATTAGCGATTATCTTGTAACTGTGTAGTATATAAACACAGACATAGGGTTTACACTATAAGTGTTATCATATTCGAGAAGATTATTCATTGTAACCCTAGCAGCTCTCGTGATATTTGTTCATCACTGAGAGGTAACAGTTCCATACTGTAACAAAGTTTATTGTTTCAATAAAGTTTGTTTTCTGTTACTTGAGTTATTAAAGTTTGATTTGATTGTACTATACACTGTATTCAACCCCTCTACAGTGTGTGTGTGACCTAATATGCTCTAAAGTTCAAACGGAACACAATTCAAAAACTAAAAAACAAATATGAACTGTCGATTTTCGATTTGGTTCAGGTAAACCCGAAAATTATACTGAAAATATCAAAATAAATATCTAAAAAACAAATTCATTAACAAATCTTTTTCTCAAAAATTTAAATATCGATAAATTATTGTAAGCATAACTAAATACGTATGGTTGTATTTAGCAATTACTCTAACAATATTCAATTACTATTAGTCACATTTAATTACTTTGGTCAATTATCTTTCTCATTTTACGTGTGTTTCATTTCAAGTATAGTAAAAAATCAATTATATTTAATTGCTCAATTAAATTAAGTTGTCATATGATCATTTATCAATTATATAAATGTATAATGTAAACATATAATGAAAGTACATTAAATTAATATATCGGGTTTGGTCGAGTTTTGGTTTGATTTGGTTCAAATATGGTTTAAGGTATTCGTATCGGATTTTGATCGTTCGTACTGAAAACTAAACATGAACCCAATTTAATTGGTTTTGAGAAAAAACAAAACCGTAACCAAACTGTAAAAATTGGGTTCAATAGAAACTATTTGGTTCAGTTATGTCGGATATCCCTCAGTTCAAAAAAATTTGTCATCCCTAAAATCAAGTAGATTGTATGTTAGTTACAAATGCATGCATGATAATGTTTTCAACAAGTCTATCTACTTGTGTAACCACTTCACTATAGGATCCTTACATCTGATGAAGCTAATTCTGGAATGGGGCAATGGAGCAATTTCTATACTTAGTAAAAGTATAGAAGTCTAGATTATTTCTTGTTAGATCACACAACACTATAGAAGGGGGTTGAATACAGTGTAGAATACAATCAAATTGATTTCGAATACAAGTAACAGTAAATAGATATATTCAATATAATAAACTCTGTTACAATGGAACTGTTCTCTCTCAGTGATGAACAAATATCACGAGAGATGCTAGGTTACAATGTATGATCTTCTCGATAATGATAACACATATAGTGTAAACCTATGTCTGTGTTTATATAGTACACAGTTACAAGATAACTTCTAATTGATATGGAATATAATTCTATCTCCTAAAATATATCAATCAGATATCTTATACAATTCTTTAAGTCCTCTAACTCTTTCCATGCATATCTTCTTTTTGTATTAGTCTCGATCTCCTTTCCTGTAAATCAGCTTCCTTCCTTAACTGTTAGTCCTCCAGTACTTAAGTTATGATATCCATCTTCTGATATTTATCTTCTGATAATCCAATTCATGATATCCTTAAGTTCTGACTTCCAGTAAGTACTGATATTTCCTGTTTGTTAAAATCTGAAAACTAAACATGAAACATATTAGACATGACATCTCAAATATATCTAACAATCTCCCCCAACTTTTAAATTATGCGAAATATACAAGTTAATAGATTTGATGATTTCAAAAACATTTAAGTTCAAATGCAATAAGAGTTTAATAAGATTATTAACTACAACTTACAGTCCTTATAGCTTTACCAACTTTACTGGATCAATCTGAATCCATAATGATTCTTAACAAAATCTCTTACCAGCTTGTCTTCAGCTTTCCTCAGAATTTCAACTAACTGTGCTTTGACCTGCATCAGTTCTTCATCTTTACTATCACCAATATGATAAATGGTAGTTCTGAGAGCTTGAATTGATGTTCTTTCAAGTCCATCACCAAGTCTGATAACTTTAGGATGTGAAGAGTTTTCATTATAACATAAGCATTTTCCTTTCAGAATAACTTCCACCTTAGCAGAATTCTTCAGCATAGGAATTTCTCTTCCATCATCTTCAGTAATCATTGGTATATACTGAGAAGTCTTTGTACCAGAGATTCTGAATAGATCTCTTATAGCCTTCAAAATGTATTCTGACCATCTTCTTGTAACATCAGATTTTACTTCCAGAAGATAGTGAATATGTTGAAGTTCTCTGACAGACTTCTTTAGCACATTAGTATCAGCTAGTCTGTAAGTTAATCCATCATAGACAAATAAAATCAATTTCTCCTTTAGATTTTCCTTATCATGAGCATCTATCACGATTTGAGAAGACAACACCTTGTCAAGGTGCTTTTGTTTGATTTGTTCATATGGTTTGTCTGTCAACATGAAAGGATCTCTTAGAGTAACTTCTACTCCTGTTTGTATCTTCTCTTCATCAGAACCTAATCCAGCTTTATCTTTAGGTTGCTTGGATCTCAATCCAAATGTTGCAAGTTGATTCATCAAGAGATTGGATTTTGGTTCAACTGGAGTAGCTTTCTTCCATAACAGCTTCTTCTTATCAGCAATTATCATCTTTTCCAAATTATCTTGATCAGAATTTGCTGTTTCTTCTGTAGCTTGCTGTTCTTCATTCTGAACAACTTGAGCAGTGTCAGAGGTTGTTTTAGATTCTTCAATTATCTTTCTTTTCTTCAGAATTTGAATAGTTTCATCTTCTATCAAATCATCATCATGCATTGTAGTTTGATAGACTGGAATGGAAGAACTTATCTTTTTCTCAATCTTTAAAGGTTCACCAACCTTTTCTTTCCCTTTTGACTTAGGATCAATCTAAGTTTGTGATCTAGTCTTGAACTTTGAAGTCTCAGAATTTGACTTTTCCCTTATCACAATGTCTTTTTCCTTAGGCCTTGGAGGTTTCTTTGCATCAGAAGATTTAGACTTAAGATTTGTCTTCTCAGCAGCAAATCTAGCTTCTTCCTCCTTGAGAGTTTCCAAATCCATTCCTGGATTTTGTTTCAGAAAAAATCTTTTAGCTATCTCCTCATCAAGTGTCTGGATTTTAGGATTTTTGTAATAAACAGTAGTCTGCTTCCCCTTTAGCTTCAGAGTTTGTAAAAACTTCTAAGAGTCTTTAGATCCTGACTGAATCAGAATATCAGAACTTGACATCAGACTTTGTTTATCAGAACTTGACTTCAGTCTTTTAGCATTCACATCATCAGAACTTGACTTGTTCTGTGTAGAAGATTTTCCTTGAACTTATCTTTGACCTCTACTCTTATCAGAGTTTCCCTGGTTATCACTTTTATCATCCTTTTTTTCAGTATTTCAATAGGTGAGCATTTGGACTTAACTACTTTCTCCCCTTTTTTGGCATCATCAGGAAGTAAGAGAGAAAGAAGAAGTTCAACTGAAGATTGGATTTCTTCCAATTGAGCTTTCTGAGAAACTTGGTTAGCCAGGGCCTCATCAATTTGGGCCTGTTGCTTCTCTTGAATCTTCTTAATGGCTTCAATTTTCTCAAGAGTAGGTATGATATATCTGTTCTTGTCAAGCTTAAGCTGTAGATTTAGCTTATCAGCATGTTCCTTTAGTGTATCAACCTTCTCAAGAGTAGAAGAATGTAGACCTTGAAGATGTTTGGTAGATAGAGCAGTGATCTTGAGTTGTGTCTTTAAATCAGCATTTGTGAGTAACTCATCAGCTTTAGCAATATGCTCTGTCAGAATGTTAGAACTTGGAATGAAATCAGTGTCATTCCACTTCTTGGTCCACTCCACACCTTTGTGAGTATCTTCCCAAGGAATAGGTGCTTCCTTTTCAACAAATTTCTTCACCAATTCTTCCTTTCCTAGTATAGGAACTAGAGTCTCAGCAGAAATAGTGTCTTCAGAACTTGAGGAAGACTCATTATGTTCTGACAACACAACAATGTGTGAAGCAACTAGAGATTCAGGAACAACTTCATTTAAATTCTGAACATCAGAATTTATCTCCAGAGCTTGTGTGGTTGATGTAAATGGTATCTCAGCATTTAAAATTAGAAAATGAGTTGGAAATTGCTGAGCTTCTGTAGATGGAGCTTCCAGATAAAGAACATTTGGTATATTCAAATTATGAATATATATTTCAGAATTTTCAGTGTGTTCTTTAGCATCATCTGTAGCTTTATTAGGTGAGACATGAGGTGTTAAAACTGTATCAGTAGCAGTGTCTTTGGCTTGAGCTGGAAGGGCTTCAATGATAATTGGTTCTTGTGAGATCAAAGATTCCTGATCCCCTTCCTCAGCTTCTTCAGTATCTTCTGATGGAGCATTAGCCAAATACCTCCTAGCCTTCATTTTCTTCAATCTCCTTGCCAATGAAGGAGTTGCTTTAGCAACTTCAGAACTTACAGATTTCTTCTTCAAAGTATCATAACTTTGAGATGCAGTTTCTTTCTAAGAAGTAACATTCTCAGCTTCAACTATCACAGGTTCTGATGCATGAACCCGTGCTTCAACTGTTTCCTCCAATCAACAAAATTTATTATTGACCATAATTGTAATCAAAACATTCATCAAAGGATAAAGTTAAAAATAGATGAGGTAAAGATTAACAAATTGCAATTAAAACATGCACAGTCACATAATTTGAGAAACAGAGACTAAATCTTGAAATTAAAGGAAATTGCATTAATATATCAAACGAGTACATTTCATGAAATTTATCGATTACATGCAAGAATTACAAGATAGTCCTATTCTAAGATGCTTAACATCAACAGCCTTAGTCCTAGTCTAAAAAAACCTATCGACTAGTTCCTTCTGTTGCTGACAAAGAGCACTACAAGACGGATGATCCGTTCTTGCTGAAAGAGAGCCTATCTCCTTTCTTCTTCCAATCGATCAAGATGGAGGTGGTAGTCCATCAAAAAGAACAAGAGGTATGTGTGAACCTCTTGTGAAACAGAGTACCAGAGCTCTTCAGGAATGGCGGTGACATGCCACTCCTGTTGCCAGTCATCACAACTCAACTCTATATTGAAAGATTCATAGTTCATGAACAAGTTGAAACGAACCATTTTTGTTTATGAAGAAGAAAAATGATGAGAATTAAAAGAGAGAGTGAGTTTGTGAGAAAATGGAAGATGATTTGGCTGGGATGAATAGTTGGTTTAAATAGCCAATGGAATACCAAGGGACGCGAGGACTGTTTCACTATTAAGAATAAAAAATAATGATGCCTCGTCTCCCTAGACCAATGTGTAATAATAACAGTCAGTAAAAAGTTAAAGCAAGAGTTAATGAGCACATAAAATAAACAATAATTACTGTGCACATGCAGTTTTTCAAGACAAACATGTTTATCACTAACCCAAAATGATTATGACTATTTTTATCTTACCTAAATATATTCTGATTTAAATATGACTGTTTCAGATTTTACCACAAATAAGTCAAGTAAAGAAAAATGCCACGTAAGCATCAAGGATTTCATCAGGATTTAATATCAGAACTTTAACTTATATCAGATTTTAACAGTCATCAGAATATGGCTTCTGTACTCAAAAAGTGAATATCTTTTTTTGTGATTCTTCATACAAATACTGACTTGTTTTCTTCAGAGTTTAATCATCAGAACTTCCATCAGAACTTGTCCTCAGAATTTATGCAAATGACACTTAGCTATTTGTCAAAAATAACTTAATCACCACAGTAATTTTCATCATTCATATGGAGTGAAAGTGTGTGAATTCAGCAGAATATCAGATAAAGATTAAAGTCTGATAAACTTCAGTACATCTTCAAAATAAGGCATAACTCAGAAAAGTGCTTAAAATATGTCATCAATCATGAAGTCTACTATAGAACAAATTTATGCAAGAGTCCACCTCAACTGTTTGTGCTCATTTTATGCATCTTTGAAATTCCTTTTTACAGTGGCTTCTCAGTGTAAGTGAGTCACGACTGCTTATCAGAATTTATGTTGTTGTCAAAGTATTTCTCCAGTAATCAGAGAATGTGAAAAGTCACCAATAAAATTTATTTGCTTTTCTAATGCATATTACTTAATACCAGCAATGCACTTGGGTCTTCCCTTCCACATATTTACTCTAGATCTTAAAGGAGTACCTGACTTTTCTTTTCTTTTCTTTTGATAAGTGAGGCTTATCAGCATTTAGTTCATTCTTAAGATTTACTGACATCAGAATCTAACAGATAAGAAGCAAAAATCTAGTTTGTGACTTAGTAATAAGATACACAAAGTAAACTTGACTAAGCTCAAAATCAGAATTTGCTTGTATTAATGAGTTTCCACATAAACAACTAATTCAAACATGGGATTTCTAGTATGTTAAAGACTACTAGGTCAACATCTAGCACATTTATCCTTGTTGGATTGAATAGTCACAGAACATTCAAAACACTATCAGAGTTTAAGGATCCACATCAGATAACAATCAGTATTTAATGAATTTCACTTAAAGACCAGATTTCATGAAGATAAGATAATCTATAAACACTGATCATAAAGTCTGATGCATGAGAATAAAAACTAAGCAGATTTATAGAAAGAATCTGAAACCATTCCAAGTTCATTTACTAGTCTTGTAAAGTAGCTTCACACAGTGGTTTTGTGAAGATATCTGCTAGTTGTTGATCTATTGGAACAAAATGCATTTCCACTGTACCTTCCATCACATGTTCCCTTATGAAATGGTACCTAATGCTGATGTGCTTTGTCATTGAGTGTTGAACTGGATTACCTGTCATAGCAATATCACTTTGATTATCACAGTAAATTGGGATTTTAGAAAATTCTAACCCATAATCCAGTAACTGATTCTTCATCCAAAGAATCTGTGCACAACAGCTTCTTGCAGCAATATATTCTACTTCCGCAGTTGATGTGGAAATTGACTTCTGTTTCTTGCTAAACCAAGAAACCAATCTGCCTCCAAGAAATTGGCAGCTTTCACTAGTGCTTTTCCTATCTATTTTGCATCATGCAAAATCTGCATCTGAGTAACCTATTAGCTTAAAATCTGATTCTCTAGGATACCACAATCCCAGATCAGTTGTACCCTTAAGGTACTTGAAAATTCTTTTCACAACTATTAAGTGAGGTACTCTTGGATTAGCCTTAAATCTTGCACAAAGATAGGTAGCATACATGATATCAGGTTTACTTGCAGTTAAATAGAGTAAAGAGCCAATCATACCTCTGTAGTTAGTAATATCTACTGATGAACCAGTATCTTTATCTAACTTGGTTGCAGTAGCCATGGGAGTGGATGCTGTTGAACTATCTTGCATTCCAAACTTCTTCAGTAAGTTTATGGTGTACTTGGATTGACAGATAAAAGTACCTTCTTCATTTTGCTTGACTTGAAGGCCCAGAAAATAACTAAGTTCTCCCATCATACTCATTTGATATCTTGACTGCATTAGCTTTGCAAACCTCTCACAGAGTTTAGCATTTGTAGAACCAAATATGATATCATCAACATATATTTATACCAAAAGTAAGTCCTTTCCATGGTTGAGGTAGTGAAGGGTTTTTAGCATATAAACGCAACGAAATCGTAAATTTAAATCTTAAAAAAATCGAAACCCTCCGCAGGATCCATGCGAAAAATAATATTTAATTCGTAGTTCAGTATATTTACCTTATGAAGCTTTACGTTAATGGAAAGATGGAGGTCTTTAATAGCGATCCAAGAACGATGAACGGGAATCCCTAGCAGCTGCTCCTCAAGTGTGAAGCACTCCACCGGTATCCACCAAGAGTACAATGTGATGGAGGAGAAAGAGGTTGAGAGAATTAGTTGCCTCCCTCTTGTTCTACTTTAGAATTAGGGTTAATTATTTGGGTTGAGGCAAATAGGGTTTATAATAGTATATTTATAGGCAAAATTTTTAGCTGAAAATTTTCCATAAAATATTATTATTAACCCTTTAATTGATTATTCTTATTAACCAATTAACTAATAATTAAAACACCTTTTAATCATTAATCCCTTTTCTAAACACTTTAGAAAAATAATTCTCTCACTTGATTTAATTTCCAAAATTAAATTATTAATTAATAATATTAAGAATTAATTAAATCTCATTTAATCAATTATTAAATCTGCTAATTAATTATTTATTTTACAAATAAATAATTACCAACCATTATTAATTAATTCCTCCACCATTAAATCATTCTCTTTTATGGTGTGACCCTGTAGGTTCAATATTAAGCTGGTAGTAGAAATAAATAATAATAAAACTATTTTATCATTATTTATATAAATTCTCTAATTCATTAAATATGATTAATTAATAAAATAATCATATTTATTCTACATCGTGAGGGATACTTCTCAGCATATCGCGACTATCCGGATAATACGAATTCACTGCTTAGAATACCAAGAACCTATTCAGTGAGTAGTTACCGTACAATCAATTCCTTCTACCCTGCAATGTCACGATTAAATACAAGGAATGGAACTTGTGTCAAGCCTATCTTATTTAATCATTTGCTTTCCTATTCACTATGCTTAGTTCTATTTAATGTAAATTAGAAACTCCTTTCTAATTTGATTCACTCTGGCCAGAGATTCCTGAACTAGCATAAGTGGATCAGCATTGAACATTCTCTTCCTTCACTGGAAGGGGTAGATCCTTTATTGATCATACACTATCTTCGTGTACAAATTCCTATACCCAGTAGAGCCCTTATAATTGTCCCTGGAGACTAAGAACTAAACCAAAGCATAGTTCAGTGTACACAAGATAACTATGATGACCTCAAATCTAAGGATACTTGTACAACTATCACTATGTGAACAACGGCTGACACGTGAGTGAACTCCATCAGTTGTTCAGCTGTGTGAGTCATGTTTAGTGAACTTATTTTATAATAAACACCTACATACTAGCTATAGTGTCACCACATAAATGTCTATGAGAACAGACATCCTTCATAATGAAGCAAGCATAGTATGTACCGATCTTTGCGGATTACTAATTACCAGTTAGTAATCCTACGACCAGGAAATATTTAAGTTTAGAGTTATCATCTTTTAGGTCTCATTATTATGATCTCATCATAATCCAT